>NW_027070169.1:0-20190 GCF_002906115.3 Quercus suber
ATATAAATATAATTATACATAAATTAAGATAAGATAAGATATATATATATATATATATATATATAGAGGATATGGTTATTTATATAATAAATTGGCACTAAAAGCATATAATGATATAAATATAAATATTAGGCACTAGGCAGGAGATAATATCTTTATTGTATATTTACACATATTTAGTTATATTAAATTAATATAGCAAAAATAAATAATTAGTCTCATATAAGAAAAAAAAATTATATTAAGTTTTGAGTACATTCACATGGCATTAATCTGCTAGTTCCTTATAACAGATAATGTACATTAGCCTCCCAAGCATGAGGATAAATTGTTTAGCTCTTTAGGGGTGAAAAGTTCTTGGATTATTTGGTAATTGGTTTTGGTGGGTGGGGTCAGTTGCCCATAGGAATTTAATTAATTGTTGTATAGTATGCTTGCGACATGTAACTAATAGGAGTTAAGTTCCCCTACATGATCACAAACAAAAAGATAATGTACATTAATAATCTAATAACACAAAGTAATCCATTATTGTGGACACAACGAGAAATGGGAGCCCAAGTCGTAAGGGGTGCAAAAATGCGGTGTCTATTGTATAGTTACATTTTCCAAATAGAAAGTTGGAGAGAAATACCCAAAATAAGGATTACCTTAACTTCTTAAGGACAAAATTTGGTTATAAACTTGGTTACAGTCTAAGGGTACAACACCTACTAGAAGAAACTAACACGACTACATATTTTAAATATCTTATTTTTGGATTGAATTTTCTTTATATTCTTAACACATATGTCAAGTTTTGTGTTAATCAGATGTTATTTACCGTTTGATCTATACACTTATTTTTTATATATAATTTTAAACTTCAAAAACTTTAAATTTAAATATTTGATTGATAACATAGCTATTGATCTTTAATCTTCTAAAAATTTTATAAGAATAAAAGATATAAGAATACACCTATAGTGAATTTGTTAAAATTCACATTTAATAAAAAAAAAAAAAATAGTGATTGAAATTGTAGTCTTAAACTGTTAGAAATTTAGACCCCTTAAAACAACAATTGAATTAACCTAGTTGATTAGCCAAGTGATTAATTTAGTCAAATTATACAAAACTAGGTTATCATAATCAAATAATCATATCAAGAATATATAGTAGCGGAAAAGAAAATAACACAAGATATGATGACCTAGGAAACCATACGGTAAAAACCTGGGGAGGATTTGACCTAACTATCCTCAAGGTAAACCTGAATCCACTATGCGAAAGAATCGAAGTTCATACAAAAGGATTTACAAGCTCCCCGTTTGACTTCCTAATGCTGCCCACCAGTAGAACTTATTGACACGACCACGTGCAAGCTCCAAATCCACGGACTCCCTCTTTCTTGGATTCTCCAATCAGCTACAAGCACCCACGCTTATTATTCTTTAAGCTCCAATGGCAGCAACTGAGTTGATCATCAAGATGTTGATACTATCTCTACCTTGAAAACCCTAAGTTTATATGAAGGAAAGCTCTTCAAAGATCTCACAAGAGATTCACACAAATCGCAAATATGAGTAACAAAGACTTAGAGAGGTTTGGGTACAAAACCCTAAATACAAAAGAGGCACTCTCTTCTCTCTCACAAAAGTCTAAACAACGTGGTTTAGGGTTTCCTTTATATAGTGGGAGAAGTAGATCTGAAACCCTAATCCTTAATGGGCTTAAGCTGCTGTTTGGGCCGACTTAAAATTCTGCAGATACAATTTTCGACTGATCGAGCCTGTTCTTCGATCGATCGAACCAGGCAGAATATGAAGTCTTCTTCCTGCAGCTTGTATATTCTTAAATCTTGACTTGAATCACCTTGAGCATTGTCTAATAAAACCTATAGACTCTAAGATCTATATCTAGACAAGTTTGTGTTCATGATTTGTCAATTGTTCTAAACATTTAGAGCCTAACAAACTCCCTTTTTGGCAATTCGTGACAAAACTTTCATACAAAATGAAATGCTCAAATACAAGAATAACCTAATACAATAAAATGCCCATTACAACAAATTCAACCTAACTACTATCTATCAGTTGCAAGTATAGATAGTAGCTCAATTGAATCAACCTGTATATTTCCTCAAACACTAAACAAAACGCATAAAGACATGTGCGGAAAATACAAGTAATCAAAAATAAATTCTTGATTTCACATAACACAAAATAAAGACATATATCAATGAAGAACTCATAAATATAAATCAATAAGAAGTGAAACAAGAAACATATAAATCAAAATAAATTCTTACTCTCCCCTTAAGTTAGATACATCAAAATTTTTTTATATTCTCCCCCTAAACTAAACAAACAGGTCATCTATGTCTCCCCCTTTTTGTCATGTATTGACAAAGACTACCTAATTAGAAGGTAGACAGAAAATATATGCAATAGAGTACGAGAAAATAGAGACAACTCTCCCTAAGAAGAGCAACAACTCCCCATAAGAACCACAAAGGTTAAAAAAATTTCTCCCCCTATAAAAATAGGAAAAACAAAACAAGTTTTGGAAAAAACAGTTTTAGGGACAAAATAAAGGGGGGTGGGGATAAATAAAAAGATGCAAACCAAGTTTTTAAACAAAACTAAGTTGAGGATACACATGAAGAAAAAAATATTCTCTCTTTCAATAAAATGCAAATATGGCACTTTGTGACCCATAAATAGTTGCATGAGTAGAGAAAATATTTGCACATTGATTATCCATCATATCTTTTAAGAAAAAAATTTCTGCAGTTTACACATAAGAAATAGCATATACTAGAATGTACAAAACTAAAAAATTAATCAATCAATTTTTAAATCAAGTTGAGTACCCAATTTAGCAAAGTGTATGCATGTTATATGTAAAAATAATGAGAGATATGACTGCAAAACTGCAAGATGGATACAAAAACAATGTAATGCATGTAAATCCTAAACACAAATGATGCATGAAAAAAATTTTTGGTCAAAAACATAGAAACTGAAAATTTTTCAATTTCGATCGATCGAGAATCGATCGAACATCAATCGAGTCAGGCAAACTCAAACCAAAAATTTTAATCGCAATTTCGATTGATCGAAAAACAGGTTTGATCGATCGAAAGTCTGGAAAAATTAGATTTTTGAAAAACAGAGCATTTTAATGCAGAAACTCCTCAATGCACATTGTTTTATAAAAAATGCATGAATATGAGACGAAAAGTTTTTTAAAAATACTTGAATTTAACCTAGATCTTCCAAAATCAAATTGTCCTCAAAGCGCAAACATTAAACACATTTTGCATTAAAATCAAGGAACTTTTAATCTTGGATGGCCACAACAAAATCACACACAATATAATGTACCAAGTTTAGCAAAGAGTAACTTGTGTAGTGTGTGCAACTAGCAAAAACTTGAGATACATGTAAGGTGATATGTGAATAGCAATCAATCATAAAGTCTACAAAATTCATCACATAGAATTTAAAAGAGACTATCATCTAAAGAGTTACATCATTTAACTCTCACATCTCCTAGATCATAAACTTGCAGTCATGTAAGTTTCTTGAATTTTGCCTTATAATATACACACCAATTTTAATTATGTGATTTGGCATCAAGCTTAATAGTATACACCAATTTTAAGCATTAACATTTAAACCGAGGCTACACCTTATGTTCTTTTTGTGCATGTGCTACACTTTCTCGAGCACAGAATCTTAAGATATGCACTAAGGTGTTCATGATTGGCTAGTGAACAGTGGTGAGATGGTTATTTATGCATTTCTCAAAAGGTTCAAATCTGACAGTCAAAGACATGTGACTTCAAGATCAAGACAAAGTGATCAAAAACTATAAACATCTTTCCCACACAACATGCACTATAAAGCTCAACTAGTAAAGTGCAATAAATATGCTCATCAAAGCTAAACAAGGTACATAAACTTGTTATGTAAATATAATATGGCCATTCCTTGATTATAAATCCAAGATGTGTAATACAAAACACAAAAAACTTTTTGGTTTAAAAAAATTTATGACCAAAGACAAAAGCACACATTATGCTAAATGAACAATGCAAATCTATGCATGATAGTGCTTACTAAGCTATAAAGGGTACACAAACAAGAAATATCAATTTCTTAATTAACACACACTATTTAAGTTTCTCTACTATGTCAAGCATGTTCTAAATCAAGAGAGAGATATCATAACTCATGTAATCCTCAAAAAGAAAAAACTAGACACAAAATAAAATATTTTTGTCTTTTTGAAAATTTCAATGTTTTTGGATTTAAAAAAATAAAAAAATAAAAACAACCTAAAAAACAAAACAACCAAAAACAGAAACAAAACATGTCCACAAATAATTGAAAGCATTAAATCAGGGACAAGTCAGCAACACTCACCATAGAGAATCTTTTCTCACCCATTTAGCACGAGTCTTCAGTTTTGTAGGTGAAAATCCATGAGAGGTATAGTGTATTTGAGGAATTACACCAATATTCTAAGAGAGACTAAAATTTTGCAAATTCCTTTCACAAGCCAACAAGCTTAAACTTTTCAAAAGCATATGAAACAATTTATTTGGACTTATGGCAGGAGAAATATCATCACATATCCTAGAATGAAATACAGAATACTTAAATTTCAACTTATGACAATTGGGACGAATGTGATCGGAGGCACCACAAAAGTGACAAACAAGAACAAATTTAGGAATATCAGTATTCCTAACAGCAAATCTAGTCTCAGATTTTGGTTTTTGCCTCAACAAAGAATAATTTTGTCTAATGTGACCAACAACACCACAAAGGTGACAGGTAGGCACAAAAACGGATTTCTTTTGCACACTAGCCGCAGGTTTAGATATAGGTTTAGAAACTTCATCGTTAACATTAGAACTTTTACCTTTGTCTAACATAGCAAAATAAGCCTTCTCTTTATTATTCCTCTTAAAAGGAGGGATATAAACTTTTTCAATTTTAGGCTTAAGAGAAACAGAAACATTTCTGTTATCAACAACAGGCTTGGTACTAGTCAAAATTTCAATTTTAGTTTTAGATTCAACTAACTCTTGTTCCAAGCTTTTCATCTTCTCATCTTGAGAGGAAATTTGATTTCTCAAAAATTCATTCTTTTTATTAGATTCATCCAATCTCACAATCAATTCCTTTTTTTCAAGATTAGCCAATTTTAACTCTTCCTTGAATTTCTTAGAAATTTTCAAAGATTTAGATAATTCCTTACGAAGAGTTTCAAAAGCATCAAAAAAATCAATAGAGACAATAGTGTCCTTTTTATTCAAAGCATCACAAACATGAGCAGAAAGACACTTCAAATTATCCATGATAACAGGGGTCAAGGATCAGCTCTTAGATCAAAAGATCTAAAATAGAAGAGCTACCCGTTCTGATACCACTTGTTAGAAATTTAGACCCCTTAAAACAACAATTGTATTAACCTAGTTGATTAGCCAAGTGATTAACTTAGCCAAATTATAAAAAACTAGGTTATCACAATCAAACAATCATATCAAGAATATATAGCAGTGAAAAAGAAAATAACACAAGATATAATGACCTAGGAAACCACACGGTAAAAACTTGGGGAGGATTTGACTTAAATATCCTCAAGGTAAACCTGAATCCACTATACGAAAGAATCGAAGTTCATACAAAAGGACTTACAAGCTCCCCGCTTGACTTCCTAATACTACCCACCAGTAGAACTTACTGACATGACCATGTGCAAGCTCTGAATTCATGGACTCCTTTTTTCTTAGATTCTCCAATCAGCTACAAGCATCCACGCTTGTTATTCTTTAAGCTCCAATGGCAGCAATCGAGTTGATCATCAAGATGTTAATACTATCTCTACCTTGAAAACCATAAGTTTATGTGAAGGAAAGCTCCTCAAAGATCTCACAAGAGATTCACACAAACCGTAAATATGAGCAATAAAGACTTAGAAAGGTTTGGGTACAAAACCTTAGATATAAAAGAGGCACTCTTTTCTCTCTCACCAAAGTCTCAAAAACGTGGCTTAGGGTTTCCTTTATATAGTGGGAGAAGTAGATCTGAAACCCTAATCCTTAATGGGCTTAAGCTGCTGTTTAGGCCGACTTAAAATTCTGCAGATACGATTTTCGATTGATCGAGCTTGTTCTTCGATTGATCAAACCAGGTAGAATATGAAGTCTTCTTCCTACAGCTTGTATGTTCTTGAATCTTGACTTGAATCACCTTGAGTATTGTCTAATAAAACTTATAGACTCTAAAATCTATATCTAGACAAGTTTGTCTTCACGATTTGCTAATTGTTCTAAATATTTAGAACCTAACATAAACTACAACCAAGATTTTTTTTTTTGGAGCAAGGCTACAACCAAAATTGTTATCAAACTTTGTCCATTTCTTAATATTAGAGCAATATAAATTACTAAGCAAACATTTTTGGGGGATATTATTAAATGTATTAGTGCTTTTAAGGATTTTTTGAGAATCTTACTTTCATTGCCTTACCATAAAGGCATAAACTACTAATTCACTAATTATCTGTGAGAGTTTATATAAATACACACAATTTAGACTTCATTTGGCCTATGAGAAACTTAAACATTCATCACTAGAAAAATTAAGTGTTCAATTAATGTTTATAAAAATGCCTTCTGCATCTTCATTTATACTTTTCATACTTCAAGCTTTTCTATTTTTCCATACCATAGGAGCTCAAGTAAGTCCGTTTGTGTCCAGCTTAATTGTTTGGTTAACTTTTAGCTTTTATGTATAACTTAAATTTTTTCCTCACTTTTTCAACGTATAAGTATATTTTAGTATACTTTTAGCAAAAAGCTAAATAAGCTAATAACAAATGCACACAAGTAAATGTAAAAATCCACCCTCTAAGTTTTTCCAAACTTTACTTTCACTCAACTGAGTTTTATTGTAAGGATGAATTTTTACATTTACTTGTGTGTGTTTGTTATTAGCTTATTTAGCTTTTTGTTGAAAATATGCTAAAAAATACTTATATTTTGAAAAAGTGAGAGAAAAAAAATGATATTTTAAAAAGTTAATTATCTATAAAAGCTAAAAGTTAACCAAACAATGGAAACAAGCATACTTACTTCAGCTCTTGTGATGCAGAAAATTAGAAAAGCTTTTAGTAAGAAAAGTATAAATAAAGATGCAGAAGGCACTTTTACAAATTTTGAGTAGTGATGAATTTTTCTAGTGATGAATGCTTTAGTGTTTCTTAGCTCAATTGAATTTTGAATTGTTTATGTATATTTAAACTCTCAAAGAGAGAATGGTAAAGAAGAAGTTAATTGTAACGCAATGAAACTTCAAGAGTGAAAGAAATTTGACGTTAAGATCTGATTTTAACTTCTCTTGCATTATATCTCTTGTAGTAAATAAAATCTTCAAAAGGATTAACGCATTAATTAAATATTCCCCAAAAATGTTAGCTTAGTAACCTATATTTCTTTAATATTTATAAATTAAAGTAGTCTGGGTATATTTCTTAATTACTTTGTGTTAAATTAATATATTATTATCTTACCTAAAAAAAAAAACTTATTAATGTGCATTGTCTGTTATAAGGAACAAGATTAATGTCATGCCATTACAACAAAGTTGTTTTTTAGGGGGGGTCAATGCCCTTAAAAAAAAAAAAAAATAGCATTAAAAGCCCTTATAAAAGATTATTTTGAGGGTCTAAATGGTCCTTGATAACCTTTGAAACAAATTCCCCTAATCGAAACAAAAATTTCAATGACCTACATAACCCTTGAAACAAATGTTTTATCAGGATTGGCAACCCTCGAAAAATTAAAAAATAAATAAAAGTTCAATAACCCTTTTTTATAAGGTTTTTCTCTTAAAAAAAGAAAACCCTCACGGCCATGCACATAGACTTTAAAGAACCACATATTACAAAATCTATATTATATTAAAACATAAATATTAAAACAAAATTCAATTAGCTTTCCAAATCACTAAATCCTTTATTTTTTAAGTTTATGGAGACACTTTTACATTAACCTAAGGGAATTTAAAAGTATTTTAACTAGAGAATTCTGAAACCAATAAACTGTTACACCCTAGCACTCAATTTATACTATTGCTTTCTCTCTAAGCCCCTAAAACACTAGGACTAACCCAAAATTGGACGAATACTTTTTAGTCTCTCTACCAATGAAGAGAGAGAGAGAGAGAGAGAGAGAGAGAGAGAGAGAACTTCAATTTTTTTTTTCTAGGGAAACAAACAGACCTGTAAAATGAAGAAGTGTAGGAAATGATATTTTTAACCACTGTGCCTTCAGCTTGTCATCGGAGATAAGATCACCGACCACTGTGCTTCAAATCATTGTTGGAGCTAAGTTGTCGACCATCGCGCCCAGTTTTCTCTGAGAGAGTTGGAGAGCTAAGAATCAAAGAAAATGGGTTTTCTCCTTTTATTTTTCAAATTATAGATTTATTTCGTGGGTTGAAAATTTTGGAATATCTTTATTTTGAGGGATAAGTTAAAGTGGTGCTAAAAAAAATATAATATTTTGAGCCAAAATTCTTGCGAGAATGCTGCTGAAATTGGTCCGTCTTTTTCGAAAGTCTAAATAGTTGTATTAGCTTACTTCAAGGGCTTTGATGACCCTTGAAATAAAGCTAGCCATACTTAGAGCATCTCCAACAGCCTCTCCAAATTTTTTCCTGTTTGGAGAGTGAACAGTGACATTTAGCTTTTACTTACTCACTTTTTTAAATACACTTTCCAACAAATTCTCTATCTCGTTTAAATATTATTTTTTCATTCATTGTTTATTCTTTTTTTAATCATCATTTATTCTTTTTTTACCAACTATATTTTTTAATGAGAAGTGTTATGTTCACAACATTTTACGCAATACTTTCACAATAAAATTTATGTGGAAAGTTGTTATTAGTTCTAATTTGAACCCACTATTTAACTTATTTTTTTACTCACCAATATCAACTAATAATAATCTGTCAATTAAAATTTATTATGAAAATATTGTGAAAATATCGTAGTAATGTTACTCAATTTTGATTTCTTATTACTTATATTATTTTCCTTTCTTTCTTTATTTTTTTTTTCATCCATACGTTTTTCTTTTCTTTTATTTTTTCTTGTTTTTTCTCCTCCACACACGTACACCTACCCCCAATATCTATCTTCACTCTTTCTTTGACTTTTTGTTTTTCTAGTTATCTCCAGAACATTTCTCCCCTTCTCCCTCTCCCTTTCATTCTCTTTCTCTTACACACACACAAATTTCTCTCCCTCAATCTCACACAAACAAGTTCTCTTTCATACATGCATAGATCACCGGCAGAGAACAAAGATTAGAGTCCTCCCCACTTCTAAGAACATGCAGCTTAATCACCATATTGGTTAGATCGGCGTTCTACATGATTTTTTTATTTTTTTATTTGGTTCTGGTTTGATTAGTTTTATTTTATTGTTCAAATTTCATTAGGCTTATGAGAAAGATTGTTTTTGTGTTTCAAATTTTCCGATTGGGTTTTTGTTTTGATTGTGGTATGTTTTAGATTGTTGTTGTTGAGATAGAGAAGCACGAGAGAGTGAAGAAGAAAGAGAAAGGGTGGAAAGAGAAGAAAGTCTTTTTTTAATTCAACTGGTATTATTTTAATGAGAAATATTCTTAGATATGCTATAGTGCTCTCCATACCTGGAGAGCTACTGTAGCAAATCTAAAAAAAAAAATTTGGAGATGTCGAGTCTGTTGGAGGGATTTTTTGGGGTGAACAGTGGCTTTTCTCTCCAAAATTTGGAGATGCTGACTCTGCTGGAGATGCTCTTATTCCTGAAACCTATTTTCACTTTTCAGTGTTTTTTTTGGACCCTCTTTAGTGGACATTCGAAAAGGGTGGGTTGAAAGAGGTGAAGTATTTTGTAATGGTGAAGGTACTCATAAATGATTTTTTTTTTCAACATGAATCTAATTATTATTTTGATTATATTAATTAGAATAATGAATGAATCAAAAAATTAATTTTTAAAAAAAAATTAAAAATAATAATTTTTTTAAAGATAGTTTCAACCTATGGCGTTTGCTACTGAGATCATATTCTAGAGTTAGGTGTGAGTGATTTTTCCAACTGTTCCCAACTCATGCGTTAAGTCTAGAGTTTGTTTTAGGATTTTGTCACGGAATAGCCAAAGGGGAGATTGTAAGGTTGAATTTAATCAACTATCTTGTTGGCTTTATTCCTTGCGAAATTTGTTTGTATTTTAACATTTAGTAACCTTGTATTTAGGTGAGAATCTTGTAAGGGTAGTAAGTGAGAGAGTGTGAAGAAATGCTCAAGATTGTGCAAAGAAACAGGGACTCATGACTGGATCTTGTGGGTGGCTTGCAGCTTGCAAGTCGCTAGAAATTGCACACGTGCCAAGCATGCCAGAAACTGAAGAGTCATGCCAGCTGTCACACTACAGGACAAAAGTCCCAAGTTGGCCAGGCCGTTAGCTCGCGGCTTGAACTCGCAACTCAACCAAGTCGTGAGGCCAAGTTGTCAACTTGCCTTGTTTGGCAAAAATTGACATTTCACATTCCATTCTTACTCTAGTATAAATACCTTTCACTCTTACGAAATATAGAGAGCTTCTAGAGAGAATTTTGGGAGAGAAACCCTAGAGAAAACAAGATTGCCTCATCCACAATCTTCACCTAAGAGACTCTACAAATTCCTCTACTTTTTTCCTCTCCATTGATACATCCTAGAGAGGTTCTTGACCAAATCATTTTCTCACCATATCCACGTCTGTGAGAAGGTTCTTTTGGTGCTAAAGGAAGCAGTTTGGAAGGGACCAATGACTATTGGTTGATATTATGGTTTATAGCAGAATCCAGTAAGCTAGAAAAGAAAAAGGTTCGGCGCAACCTTGTTGGAGTAAGAAGCTTGGAGGGCTTAGATACTTGTGTAGATTAGGCTTGGAGGGTCTATTACTGTTCATGTATCCCAACTACATTTTCTAGTGGATTATTTACCGCTTGGAGGGCGGCGGAGAGGTTTTACGCCGAGGGTTTCAGTTTCCTCTTCGATAACACATCGTGTGTTGTCCTTGTGTTTGCATCTCTCTTCCCTTTATCTTTACCAATTAATTACTGTTGTGATTGTGATTATTTATGATTTAGATTGTTTATCAATTCTGTTATAAGCTTGTTATCATTTTCCGCACATACATTGTTTGATATAAAACTTGAATTAATAATTTGTTGTTTGGGGGTCTAAATGTTCATAGTGTTTTTAACACTATTTTGAACTTTCACACTCACTCTCCTTCATTGTTGTACACACGAAAAATTATCATCTCTACCCAAACTCTTTAGGATTCTCTCTAGATCTCACTTCTTTCTTTCCCTCTATCTATGATAGATCTAAAACCCCTCAAACCTGGAAAATTCAGCAGCCCCTTTTCTTCATTTTCGCCTTATGAAACCTCATAGGTAAGCTTCTAATTTCTTTGCTAGAGCTTGTGTAGTGTAGCCTTAGTTGTCAAAACATAAATAGTACCATGAATATAAATATATTATAGATATACATATATAAAAGTAATTTTTGTTATAGATTTGGAATATATTCAACTAAAGACCAATTTAGTCATTACTTATGTAATAATATTTAACAAAACTAACTAGATAAATCAAATTAATATATGTTTATAACATACACATCCAAATTGATTAAATTCAAAAGTTATATACAAGACATATGAGCTAAAATAATATATATATATATATATTGTCTTAAGCAAATGGAGTCTTTTCACATTTTCTCAGTCCTACTCTATTTTTCTTAATGTTGGAGTGAAAGTAAATATTTTAGTTGATTTCTTCCACCCTTCCTCAGTTAAATATTAAACTAGTTGAGGTACAAAGGTGGATAAAAGCGTTAGCATTGAACTGCCAAAGTTGATTTAAATAGATTTGCCGAATATCCATATTTATATATCGAGCATTCTTCCCAGTAAGAAAATATAAACATGTATTAATATATATGTTTCTGCCATAATAAATTAATAACCAATTATCTGCAGTCACGGAGCTAGGTTGAGGTAAAAAGAACATGTCCCACAATTAAAAAAAAAAAAAAAAAATTGTTAAGAATCCCCTTCTACATTTCATGGTATTGAAAAATCTACCCAGGCAACATACAGTTTGGCCTCTAGATACAATCACTCAAATTGTGTGTGTTCGTTTATTCTTTAAGAAATATAGTTTATTTTTTTTATTATTAATTAAGCATAATTATTATTTTTTATTTTATTTTTTATTTTTCTGTTGGCCAACTGAAGAAATTTTACTCAATTATTCATTTTTCTCTTTTTTATGAAGAATGATGGAACTTACCAAAGGAATAAAAAAATAACAAAACATTAGGAAGGAATAATGAATGCAAATTTTTTTTTTGATACATATAGTTGGGGTGAGGAAATTTGAACAATTCATAGATGTCTCGTTTGAAAATATTAAAATGTATCAACCTGAATAAGTGCACAATTAAATTAATAGTCTTACATTATAGATAATATCTTCAAAATATTATTTAGGATGTTTTAATTTATTTGATATTTTCTATAAATAATTCCGGTATATTTATCTTAATCAAATGATTAGATACAAATGTCAAAACCATCTGTAAGTGACACATGATCAAACAAATAAATTTTATTTTGTATGAATTTTTAATATTTATCTCATTTAGTTCTTAAAAAACCATATTTCTTTCTCAAATAACATGCTTTTCTTTAAAGAAAAAAAAAACATTTATATTTGTAAAATATTTATTCCAACTTCTAGTCTTCTACAAGGTTTTGAAACCTGGACTGGAACGTACGATCTGACCGGGTTAACTGGAAACTACTCATTGAAATGGTTCTTTAAACACAAAAAACCGGACATGGGTTTTCCGATTTCTTCCTCAGAAAATTTCTTCGTGAAGAGCGGTTTCAAGTTGGCCAGATATGTTCTTTAGGAAGAATGAGTGAGACGGGATAGAAAGAGGGAAAGTGAGTAAAGGATGAAGATGTGAAAGATAGACTTACCTTCAGATCTGTTATAATTTGCTTGAGAATTGAGGAAGACCGAAGATGAGAGACTAGGGGCCTGTTTGGTACATGTGTTTAAAAATTGAAAATTGTTGTTTAAAAACTTTTGTAAAAATACATGTGGGTGAAAAAATATGTAAAAATGCATAAAATATTGTTTAAAAACTGAAAATTCTTGTTTGGAAACATTTACCAAACACCCCCTAAGAAGTAAAGGAGAGAAAGACACAAAATTTCAGATATGAGAAGTAGGTTCTGGAAAGAAAAGTAAAAGAGTAGAAAAAGTTAGGCGTAAATGCACTTTTAGTCCCTACATTTTGACGTTTTTCCATTTTAGTCCCTACATTTTATTTTTTCCACTTTTAGTCCCTAAAACCAATTTACGCGTTCCATTTTAGTCCTTTTCGTCAATCAACAGACGGAAATAGCTGAGGTGGCAGCCGGAGTAATTAAAATATTATAAAAATGCCACGTCACCCATGACACATCAGCATATAAATTTAAAAAATTAATTTATTAATTTTAACTAAATAATAAAAATAAAAATAGCAATAAACCCAGCAACCAAGATTGTTCTTTATGTTCTTCATATTCTTCCCAAATCAAACCTAGCAACCAAGAACTCAAACCCATCACAAGAACACAAACCCAGCAACCCAAGAACTCAAACCCAGATCACTAGGACATAAATGAAAACAAGAAGAAAAAACTCAAATTCAACACCTTAGAGATCATCAAACCTAGCACCATCAGATCTACCACAAATCAATTTCATTGAATTCTTCATGTTCTTCCCCAAATTCTAACACAATCAACATCGAATTCTCAACAAATCAAACCCATAAACCCAGTTAAAAAACCAACCCAGATTAAACCCAGATCAAGAAACCAATCACAACAAACCCAGATCAACATAATCAAACCCAAACCAACACAACCAAACCCAGATCCGACCACCAATGACTGACACAATCAAGCCACCACCACCCTACCGATCAGTCAACAAACCCACGCCAAGACGGTGGCCAAGATCGGCGAGCTCCATTGTGGCCAAGACCGGCGAGCTCCATTATGGCCGAGACGGAGGCCGAGACCAGAATGGAGGCCGAGATCGAGACCAAGACGGAGGCTGGAGCCGAGATCAGGATTAAGACCGAGACCTTCCTCTAGATCTGCTCCAAACCGTTGGCCACCTTCCTCAGATCTGATCCAAACGGCCAGCCCCCTTCCTCTAGATCTGCTCCAAACCTCATCTCATCTCATTCTCTCCCTCTCTCTAAACTCTTTTTTTTGGGTAAAGCTCTCTCTAAAATCAGATCATGATTTTAGAGTGAGCTCACTTAAAGAAAAGTAAATACACTTAAAGTCAAAATGATCTAATGATAAATTTTTGTTTAGGTTGGTTGAGACGAGAGAATAGAGTTTGAGTTTGATATGATTTTTTAAATTCGGTTTTAATTCTATGAATTTTAGTTTTTAATTGTATTTTTATTTTTATTATTTAGTTAAAATTAATAAATTAATTTTTTAAATTTATATGCTGATGTGTCATGGGTGACGTGACATTTTTATAATATTTTAATTGCTCCGGCTGCCACCTCAGCTATTTCCGTTGGTTGATTGACGGAAAGGACTAAAATGGAACGCGTAAATTGGTTTTAGGGACTAAAAGTGGAAAAAATAAAATATAGGGACTAAAATAGAAAAACGTCAAAATATAAGGACTAAAAGTGCATTTACGCTAAAAAGTTATCAGATTGTTTGGGAAATGTGATTGTGGGAATGAGTTGTCCTTTTTATTATTATTTAAAATCATTTTTAAACTTAAAAGTTAGAATGGCAAGCCCAAGACTTGGCTGGGTGACGTGCTCAGTGAGATAAATCTCGCGAGTTGACAATTTTTTTAAAAAACAAAATAGACATTTTTTTATATAATATTAATATCTTATTTAGTTGAAACTATTATATATAAAAAAAAGTAAATAAGACATGCCTATCAAGTATTTTAATACTATTTTGTATTTCTCATTATAACTTACACTTGAATTGTTAATTATAATTGTAATGTATTGTTTTATGCTTTACCATTTATTATTTTTTCTTATTTAAAAGTTGTGATAATGTATTTAAAAATTATTAATTTTTTCATGTTTTTTAAATAAATATTGCTTTTTTTTTTTTAATTTATCTATTATTTGTATTTTATATCATTATTAAATAATTTATGACATCATCACAGTTCGACCTCGTTGAACCTCGGTCCAACTTTAAAAACTTTGAACCTCTCTCTTTTTCGGTTCTATAAACGGTCCGAGTTTCAAAACCATGGTCTTCTATAGTACATGATCTCCTTTACAAATCTCCCCCAAAAAATCTAAGAACAAAAAGGAAAAGGAAACGAAAAAATTAGCTATTGGCACGTTATATACATCACAAAGATCTGTTCACAAACTAATATTAATTATATTCCCGATCATTGGTGTCTAAGAATAAAATCTTCAGAAGGAATTCTTTAAATTTGAATGCGCACCTTAAAGTAGTAATGCTTTATTCTATAAAGTGATAGAAAGCCTTCAATTACACAGAACAGGCATTGTGCCACAGGATATGCTTCTTATAGTTTGCTTTAAATAATCGGTCTATTGGTCATAACTCTGCAAGGTTAGGTGCAGTTGCATTACAGGGCAAAATCACCATTGGCAGGCAGCAACTAAGACAAGTAGCTCAGCCATGCATTCTTTCAGTGAATGATCAATTAGTGTGTAAAACACCATGAATGTTTAGACCCTCAATTCACAAATTACCAATACAAGCTTATAATCAAACAATGTATGTGCGGAAAATGAAAATAAACTAAATTAGAATTGGTAAAACAATTTAAACTAAAATTAATCACAATCATAGCAGTAATTAAAAGGCAAAAATTAAGAGAAGAGAAATGCAAACACGAAGACAACACAACGATGTGTTATTGAAGAGGAAATCGAAGTTCTCAACGAAAAACCTCTCCGCCGTCCTCCAGGCGGTCAATAACCCACTAGAGAATAAAGTTGGGATACATGAATAGTAGAAGACTCTCTAAGCCTAATCTACCCAGTGCACCTAAGCTCTCCAAGCTTCTTGCTCCAATACGGTTATGTCGAATCTTGTCTTCTCTAGCTTACCGGATCCCGCAATCGTCCATGGCATCAACCAATATGAATTGATCTCTTCTGAACTGCTTCCTAAGCACCAAAAAACCTTCTCACAAATATGGGTATGGTGAGATAAGGATTTGGCTAATGTACTTCTCAAGGATATATCAATGGAGAGAGTGAGAGTAGAGGAATTTGGAGAATCAAAGGATGAAAATTGTGGATGAGTCAATCTTGTTTTTCTTTATGGTTTCCCTCTCAAAATTCTCTCTGGAGGCTCTTTACATTTCGTGGGTATAAGGGTATTTATAGTAGGGTATGTCTGAAATGCGAAGAGTTAGTTACAACCAAACAGGGTGATTTGGCAACTCGAACTCACGACTGGAACGAGTCGACTCAACTGGAACAAGTCGTGAGTTTGAGTCGACTCGTTCCAGTCGTGAGCTAACAGCCTGGTCAAATTGGAAGTTTTGTCCTGTAGTACGACAATTGGTGTGACTCTTCAGCTCCCCATGCGTGCTTCACACGTGTGCCATTCTAGCAACTCGCTAGTCATGAGATCTAGTTGCGAGGCTCTTATTGTTTGCACACTCTTGAGCTTTTCTTCACACTCTCTCTCACACACTATCCTTACATGATTGCCACCTTAATACAGGGTTTCTAAATGCTAAATTATAAGCAAATTTTGCATGAAATAAAGCCAACAGAATGATTGAATAAATTCAACCTTACATATAGTGTGCCTTCTGCCAAGGGCAATTTGCCTGGCAATTCTATTGCGCGTAGTTTCACTTCACTAAGATCCTATTGTTCATTGTTCAGAGGGATCGATGCAAATTGGCAACACATGCATTCACAAAAGTTTAAATTTCAATTATAATTGCACAGTCCCTGCACATGTAAAGTAAGTAGTTTGTATCACAAATACGCATGAGAACTTTCATGCAAAAATGCATGACCCGAAATTAATAAGCTGCCAGAAGCTATCTGTGGTAACTCGTTTTACAATTTCCTTTCTTATTTTCAATGGTTTATGTGTATGCTTTTCAATAATTATACTTCCATTAGCAGCTTTAATACTAGGGGATAGCTCAATGGTTACTAACAAGTTTCCTTTAGAGACAAAGACCCATGTATCCAATATATATTGTAACCTTTTTTGCTGCTATGAATGCCCTTCAAATTATCTTTTGTTCTTCTACAAGGTTTATTTGTTCTCTATTCCTGACCCACGACAAAAAAGTGATGAATTGAAGTAAATAATGTGATTGTTTATTCAATGTCATTTCAATATTACAACAACGCTATTAATTTACTGATGTTCTAGCCAAAGTAATCTGTCACTTTTAATTGATTTTTTGGTTTTGCTGTGCTGTTTTAGCTGATGGATGCATTGGGTTGTTATTGCCAGATCACATTTGAAAATGCTACAATGCAGATACCCTTAATAGTAATGAAAATTGTATTCAAAATGCCAGTCACATAAAAAGGATCTATTTTGCTATTCTAAGAGGAATACTGCTGTAATTCCATTGAGTAGGGCTAATGAAAAAACATTTTCCGCAACCATTAGTATGATATGTTGTGATTTGAGTAACATTATTTTCATCTTAGTCCACCACTCCACCATTTATATACACCAATCACGATAAGCCATATCAACTGTTATAGAAAAGTTGTGAAAAATATTTGTTACTAGAATTTCAAATTGGATTACGTGACTAACAATCACAATAAACTTGTGAATAATTATGTAAAAATTTACGTAAAATATTATATACTTAGACTTTTGAATTGGATCCATGGCTAGCATGGAGAACTTTAATGACTTTAAATCTTAATGTACAGTCTAGAGGAAGAGTCTAACTTATTCCGTATAACCGGTAAATATTACATTCCTCTCTCACATAAATCTAAGTCCCATGTACAGAACCTACATATGAGGTGTACATGCTATGTGAAAAATTGTATAATGCACTGAAGCGCAATCAATATATATTTTCTATTTCAAATCATATTTCAAACTTGGCGTAGAAATAAATACAAGTCAATGAAACAGATAAGTCAAGATTGGGCTTTTTTTACAGGCTAAAGTATAGATAACACAAAACTAGCCTCTTAATTTGGCATTTAGCATTTATATATAAATGATAGAATGCAATTGCAAAAGGCTAAAAGGACAGCTAGTTTGTTAAAATACTTATTAATAAGTATTCATAAAAAATAAAAGCTTATAAATAAGTAATCTAGCCCCAAGGGTACCTGGGTGGTGGACTGCTTATTGGTACGAGAAGTGATATAAACCCAGAGGTACCAAGTTTAATTTACCATACTATCAGTCCATGAGATTTTTGTGGTTTCTCATCATGGGTAAAAAGTGGAAAAATAAATCCAAACACTAAAATTTATTCAGTTGTTGAGGATTTCAATTACAATTCCTGATCTTATAGAGAGATTTTTAAGATCATGAAAATTGGAATTCATGAAAATTGATATTTATGTTATTTGGATATGTTTAGATTCTTTAGAATTTGAACTTATATTGTATTTTAGATATTATTATATTTTTCAAATTAAAATTTTAATTATTTTAAGATTCAATAATAGAAAAACTCATTTATAGTAATCAAATAACTATAGTTTAACCATTTTGGATAATTTTTTTGGTTAAAAAAAATCAGCGGACAATGACATTGATACATCTAGTGGAAGAAAGATAAATATTTCGTTTTCTAAAAAATTTTATTCAATGTAGTTAGTTTTATGAAGAAAAAAAAAATGAGAATTTTAATTTAATAAGCGCTTAGTAATTCTTACAAAAATTGATATATCATATGCTTAAGATTTATTCAATGCAGTTACTTTTATGTGAGTATTAATATATCATGAAAGGTGGAAGTTAGAATTGTGATATTTACAAATATTATAGTTATTGAACAGTTTCTCAAATGAGCAATCAAATTCAAGAATTCATATATATATATATATATATTAATAGTTAAATCTGAGAGAAAATCTAATTAGATTTCAAATTGAATTCTAATCAGTGGCGGCTCCAGGATTTTTATTTAGGGAGGTCAATAATGGCAGAGCCATGAATTTATTGGTGGGAGAGGCGTGAGTAAAAAATAAAATGATTATTTTTTTGTTTTTTTTTTCCTTGTATATATAACTTTCACGTTATATATAACACAACTATATTGTACAACAATCTTAAAAAATATTAACATTCAAAAGATTGTTAAGACAACACTCATTGGATGTGTAAACAAATAGAATTAAATAACTAATTATACATTTTTATCAAATTAATAATAACTTATTATATAATTTATATTTATAAGTTATATCAATTGAATAAAAAAATAAGAATAGTACCACACTTAGGAGTAGGGTTGGGGCCTGGGAGTAAGGATGAAACTAAGAAAAATAATATTCCAGTAATAAAATTTTACTTTTGAAGTGAATGATTTTTTAAATATGCACATTGTCATTCTCTTGGAATTAGAGTAAATAGTAAAAGATTTCTTGGACTTGCAAATGTGTAGAGCACTTATCAAAATACTTGATTGGACATAAAGAAAACTAAGAAAACATATATAATGGGTTTAACAAAAAATGGGTTTAACTAAGAAAACTAAGAAAACTAAGGATTATGTTCAAACTTATTTCAAATGGGTTTAACAAAAAATTTAAAGTTAAAGAGTGTTCAAATTTTTATTGTAGGAGTAAAAAAAAAAAAAATTATATATAATTTTTTTTTAGGACTAGGTTAGGGGGTTCATTTGAACCCCCTGGGTTGGTCTTGGAGCCGCCCATGATTTTAATTGTGGTCTAATTTTGCGCATCGTGTCCTATATATATATATATATATATATTTTTTTTTTTTTATTCAGTATAAAAACACTCTTGAACGTTTAGACCCCAATTTAAAAAAAAAAAAAAAAAAAAAAAAAAC
>NW_027070169.1:22614-152614 GCF_002906115.3 Quercus suber
GCCCCCTTCCTCTAGATCTGCTCCAAACCTCATCTCATCTCATTCTCTCCCTCTCTCTAAACTCTTTTTTTTGGGTAAAGCTCTCTCTAAAATCAGATCATGATTTTAGAGTGAGCTCACTTAAAGAAAAGTAAATACACTTAAAGTCAAAATGATCTAATGATAAATTTTTGTTTGGGTTGGTTGAGACGAGAGAATAGAGTTTGAGTTTGATATGATTTTTTAAATTCGGTTTTAATTCTATGAATTTTAGTTTTTAATTGTATTTTTATTTTTATTATTTAGTTAAAATTAATAAATTAATTTTTTAAATTTATATGCTGATGTGTCATGGGTGACGTGACATTTTTATAATATTTTAATTGCTCCGGCTGCCACCTCAGCTATTTCCGTTGGTTGATTGACGAAAAGGACTAAAATGGAACGCGTAAATTGGTTTTAGGGACTAAAAGTGGAAAAAATAAAATATAGGGACTAAAATAGAAAAACGTCAAAATATAAGGACTAAAAGTGCATTTACGCTAAAAAGTTATCAGATTGTTTGGGAAATGTGATTGTGGGAATGAGTTGTCCTTTTTATTATTATTTAAAATCATTTTTAAACTTAAAAGTTAGAATGGCAAGCCCAAGACTTGGCTGGGTGACGTGCTCAGTGAGATAAATCTCGCGAGTTGACAATTTTTTTAAAAAACAAAATAGACATTTTTTTATATAATATTAATATCTTATTTAGTTGAAACTATTATATATAAAAAAAAGTAAATAAGACATGCCTATCAAGTATTTTAATACTATTTTGTATTTCTCATTATAACTTACACTTGAATTGTTAATTATAATTGTAATGTATTGTTTTATGCTTTACCATTTATTATTTTTTCTTATTTAAAAGTTGTGATAATGTATTTAAAAATTATTAATTTTTTCATGTTTTTTAAATAAATATTGCTTTTTTTTTTTTAATTTATCTATTATTTGTATTTTATATCATTATTAAATAATTTATGACATCATCACAGTTCGACCTCGTTGAACCTCGGTCCAACTTTAAAAACTTTGAACCTCTCTCTTTTTCGGTTCTATAAACGGTCCGAGTTTCAAAACCATGGTCTTCTATAGTACATGATCTCCTTTACAAATCTCCCCCAAAAAATCTAAGAACAAAAAGGAAAAGGAAACGAAAAAATTAGCTATTGGCACGTTATATACATCACAAAGATCTGTTCACAAACTAATATTAATTATATTCCCGATCATTGGTGTCTAAGAATAAAATCTTCAGAAGGAATTCTTTAAATTTGAATGCGCACCTTAAAGTAGTAATGCTTTATTCTATAAAGTGATAGAAAGCCTTCAATTACACAGAACAGGCATTGTGCCACAGGATATGCTTCTTATAGTTTGCTTTAAATAATCGGTCTATTGGTCATAACTCTGCAAGGTTAGGTGCAGTTGCATTACAGGGCAAAATCACCATTGGCAGGCAGCAACTAAGACAAGTAGCTCAGCCATGCATTCTTTCAGTGAATGATCAATTAGTGTGTAAAACACCATGAATGTTTAGACCCTCAATTCACAAATTACCAATACAAGCTTATAATCAAACAATGTATGTGCGGAAAATGAAAATAAACTAAATTAGAATTGGTAAAACAATTTAAACTAAAATTAATCACAATCATAGCAGTAATTAAAAGGCAAAAATTAAGAGAAGAGAAATGCAAACACGAAGACAACACAACGATGTGTTATTGAAGAGGAAATCGAAGTTCTCAACGAAAAACCTCTCCGCCGTCCTCCAGGCGGTCAATAACCCACTAGAGAATAAAGTTGGGATACATGAATAGTAGAAGACTCTCTAAGCCTAATCTACCCAGTGCACCTAAGCTCTCCAAGCTTCTTGCTCCAATACGGTTATGTCGAATCTTGTCTTCTCTAGCTTACCGGATCCCGCAATCGTCCATGGCATCAACCAATATGAATTGATCTCTTCTGAACTGCTTCCTAAGCACCAAAAAACCTTCTCACAAATATGGGTATGGTGAGATAAGGATTTGGCTAATGTACTTCTCAAGGATATATCAATGGAGAGAGTGAGAGTAGAGGAATTTGGAGAATCAAAGGATGAAAATTGTGGATGAGTCAATCTTGTTTTTCTTTATGGTTTCCCTCTCAAAATTCTCTCTGGAGGCTCTTTACATTTCGTGGGTATAAGGGTATTTATAGTAGGGTATGTCTGAAATGCGAAGAGTTAGTTACAACCAAACAGGGTGATTTGGCAACTCGAACTCACGACTGGAACGAGTCGACTCAACTGGAACAAGTCGTGAGTTTGAGTCGACTCGTTCCAGTCGTGAGCTAACAGCCTGGTCAAATTGGAAGTTTTGTCCTGTAGTACGACAATTGGTGTGACTCTTCAGCTCCCCATGCGTGCTTCACACGTGTGCCATTCTAGCAACTCGCTAGTCATGAGATCTAGTTGCGAGGCTCTTATTGTTTGCACACTCTTGAGCTTTTCTTCACACTCTCTCTCACACACTATCCTTACATGATTGCCACCTTAATACAGGGTTTCTAAATGCTAAATTATAAGCAAATTTTGCATGAAATAAAGCCAACAGAATGATTGAATAAATTCAACCTTACATATAGTGTGCCTTCTGCCAAGGGCAATTTGCCTGGCAATTCTATTGCGCGTAGTTTCACTTCACTAAGATCCTATTGTTCATTGTTCAGAGGGATCGATGCAAATTGGCAACACATGCATTCACAAAAGTTTAAATTTCAATTATAATTGCACAGTCCCTGCACATGTAAAGTAAGTAGTTTGTATCACAAATACGCATGAGAACTTTCATGCAAAAATGCATGACCCGAAATTAATAAGCTGCCAGAAGCTATCTGTGGTAACTCGTTTTACAATTTCCTTTCTTATTTTCAATGGTTTATGTGTATGCTTTTCAATAATTATACTTCCATTAGCAGCTTTAATACTAGGGGATAGCTCAATGGTTACTAACAAGTTTCCTTTAGAGACAAAGACCCATGTATCCAATATATATTGTAACCTTTTTTGCTGCTATGAATGCCCTTCAAATTATCTTTTGTTCTTCTACAAGGTTTATTTGTTCTCTATTCCTGACCCACGACAAAAAAGTGATGAATTGAAGTAAATAATGTGATTGTTTATTCAATGTCATTTCAATATTACAACAACGCTATTAATTTACTGATGTTCTAGCCAAAGTAATCTGTCACTTTTAATTGATTTTTTGGTTTTGCTGTGCTGTTTTAGCTGATGGATGCATTGGGTTGTTATTGCCAGATCACATTTGAAAATGCTACAATGCAGATACCCTTAATAGTAATGAAAATTGTATTCAAAATGCCAGTCACATAAAAAGGATCTATTTTGCTATTCTAAGAGGAATACTGCTGTAATTCCATTGAGTAGGGCTAATGAAAAAACATTTTCCGCAACCATTAGTATGATATGTTGTGATTTGAGTAACATTATTTTCATCTTAGTCCACCACTCCACCATTTATATACACCAATCACGATAAGCCATATCAACTGTTATAGAAAAGTTGTGAAAAATATTTGTTACTAGAATTTCAAATTGGATTACGTGACTAACAATCACAATAAACTTGTGAATAATTATGTAAAAATTTACGTAAAATATTATATACTTAGACTTTTGAATTGGATCCATGGCTAGCATGGAGAACTTTAATGACTTTAAATCTTAATGTACAGTCTAGAGGAAGAGTCTAACTTATTCCGTATAACCGGTAAATATTACATTCCTCTCTCACATAAATCTAAGTCCCATGTACAGAACCTACATATGAGGTGTACATGCTATGTGAAAAATTGTATAATGCACTGAAGCGCAATCAATATATATTTTCTATTTCAAATCATATTTCAAACTTGGCGTAGAAATAAATACAAGTCAATGAAACAGATAAGTCAAGATTGGGCTTTTTTTACAGGCTAAAGTATAGATAACACAAAACTAGCCTCTTAATTTGGCATTTAGCATTTATATATAAATGATAGAATGCAATTGCAAAAGGCTAAAAGGACAGCTAGTTTGTTAAAATACTTATTAATAAGTATTCATAAAAAATAAAAGCTTATAAATAAGTAATCTAGCCCCAAGGGTACCTGGGTGGTGGACTGCTTATTGGTACGAGAAGTGATATAAACCCAGAGGTACCAAGTTTAATTTACCATACTATCAGTCCATGAGATTTTTGTGGTTTCTCATCATGGGTAAAAAGTGGAAAAATAAATCCAAACACTAAAATTTATTCAGTTGTTGAGGATTTCAATTACAATTCCTGATCTTATAGAGAGATTTTTAAGATCATGAAAATTGGAATTCATGAAAATTGATATTTATGTTATTTGGATATGTTTAGATTCTTTAGAATTTGAACTTATATTGTATTTTAGATATTATTATATTTTTCAAATTAAAATTTTAATTATTTTAAGATTCAATAATAGAAAAACTCATTTATAGTAATCAAATAACTATAGTTTAACCATTTTGGATAATTTTTTTGGTTAAAAAAAATCAGCGGACAATGACATTGATACATCTAGTGGAAGAAAGATAAATATTTCGTTTTCTAAAAAATTTTATTCAATGTAGTTAGTTTTATGAAGAAAAAAAAAATGAGAATTTTAATTTAATAAGCGCTTAGTAATTCTTACAAAAATTGATATATCATATGCTTAAGATTTATTCAATGCAGTTACTTTTATGTGAGTATTAATATATCATGAAAGGTGGAAGTTAGAATTGTGATATTTACAAATATTATAGTTATTGAACAGTTTCTCAAATGAGCAATCAAATTCAAGAATTCATATATATATATATATATATATATATTAATAGTTAAATCTGAGAGAAAATCTAATTAGATTTCAAATTGAATTCTAATCAGTGGCGGCTCCAGGATTTTTATTTAGGGAGGTCAATAATGGCAGAGCCATGAATTTATTGGTGGGAGAGGCGTGAGTAAAAAATAAAATGATTATTTTTTTGTTTTTTTTTTCCTTGTATATATAACTTTCACGTTATATATAACACAACTATATTGTACAACAATCTTAAAAAATATTAACATTCAAAAGATTGTTAAGACAACACTCATTGGATGTGTAAACAAATAGAATTAAATAACTAATTATACATTTTTATCAAATTAATAATAACTTATTATATAATTTATATTTATAAGTTATATCAATTGAATAAAAAAATAAGAATAGTACCACACTTAGGAGTAGGGTTGGGGCCTGGGAGTAAGGATGAAACTAAGAAAAATAATATTCCAGTAATAAAATTTTACTTTTGAAGTGAATGATTTTTTAAATATGCACATTGTCATTCTCTTGGAATTAGAGTAAATAGTAAAAGATTTCTTGGACTTGCAAATGTGTAGAGCACTTATCAAAATACTTGATTGGACATAAAGAAAACTAAGAAAACATATATAATGGGTTTAACAAAAAATGGGTTTAACTAAGAAAACTAAGAAAACTAAGGATTATGTTCAAACTTATTTCAAATGGGTTTAACAAAAAATTTAAAGTTAAAGAGTGTTCAAATTTTTATTGTAGGAGTAAAAAAAAAAAAAATTATATATAATTTTTTTTTAGGACTAGGTTAGGGGGTTCATTTGAACCCCCTGGGTTGGTCTTGGAGCCGCCCATGATTTTAATTGTGGTCTAATTTTGCGCATCGTGTCCTATATATATATATATATATATATTTTTTTTTTTTTAATTTTTAGGTGAGTTAATGTTGCACAAAAGAAGAAGAGTGTAATATGAATAAATCATTAAAAAAAAAAAACTCAATAAAAAAGAGTAAACTCATGTGTATATCCAAAAAATAAAATAAAATAAAATAAAAAAGAAGAAAGAATAATTATAAAACTTATGTATCTATCTATAACTTAAACAAGGTATAATTTGAATCCATATGTGTAATTGTGTTGTTTTTAATTGTGACGTGCATATGCACGGTTTATACACTAGTATATATTAATAGGTAAAACTTAGAGAAAGTTTAATTAAAATTTGAAATTAGAATCCAATTTTGTGCCATGTGTCGAAATTTATGTGATGACCTGTGGACACAACAGGGAGTCGCCACCTAGTTTTTGTAATGATCTAGGAACCATATATATATATATGCACAGATTATACACTAGTATATATTAATAGTGAAAGTTCAATATGTGTATAAAACACCCTTGAATGTTTAGACCCTAAATTAAAAAAAAAAAAAAAAAAAAAAAAAAACCAATTTGTTGTGAAATTTTAAAATACTCGCAAGTGTACGAACCGTACCGAAGTATAGTTTGACAAGAACGAGGTCGAACCCACAGGGACTTGAATGAACGTAGGAAAATTAATTAAATCTTAACCAAATTAATCCTAATCTAGTTTAATAAAAATTGGTTGTTTTGAAATTAAATAAACTAAGCAAATAATAATATTAAGCAAATAGTTAAACTAAGCAAGGGATATAAAACAATAAAAAGATGTAAACAATCAAGGGAAAGGAATTAAGGTTTTGGAATCCACCTTGTAAGTCATATCAGATATATTTATGATCATTAATTTTTCCCAACTCACTACATGATAATCTAGAAATCAATCTTGTATCATGGAAAATATCCTCATTAAAATCCTTATTTTAAAAATCAAAGGCATGTTCTTCTTCGCTTCTTAAGTATAAAACCAAATCATCAATTGTATCCGTAGCCAAACAAATCACAAGATATATCAATTCTAAAAATCAAATCATAACTTGTATCCATTGACAGACAAATCACAAACGATATCCAATTCTATAATCAAGAATTAATAAACCAAGCATTCAATTAATTAAGACAAATCCTAAATCATGAGAAAAACATGATTGAACTCATATCTAGAATCCCATCTTAGTCAATTGATATGAAGCAAGAACAATTTAAATCATTAAAGAACAACTATTGTGGGAAAAATCAAATCACATAAATATTACTAATAATCCTTAACAAGGTTTCATCCTCAACCTTAATTATAAATTTAGCTACTCATGGTAATTGAAATAAAACAAAAGAATAAAATACTAAACATTAAACTAGACAAATAAAATAGAGAAAGAAATAGTCACAATGCTATCATGGAGAAAAGCTACAGAGAAGCCACATGCGGCACTGCCTCTTGCTCCAATTTTCTGTTTTGCATTCAGCCCTAGCACTAGCCTCCCTGAATTTTGCCCTAAAAAGCCTTTAAATAGGTCAATGAATCCTATTACAAGTTGAATTCCCGTTTGGAGAAAATCCAGACTTTTAGGCTTCACTTAACCGACTATTTTGGCCCATTTAACGTCAGAATTCGGGCTCCTGGTAAACTACAAAGTTGTAGCCCTTTAAGTTAACTTTCCAGCCCAACTTGAATCATCTGATTGGACATCTGAGCCGAAAGTTATACTGAAAATACTAACTGATGTGCAGGCTGGAATCCTAATCCGAATTGGACTTGGATTTGGTGCAAATTTCCTTTGATTCCTTACTCCAATTGGACTTAAATTTAATATTCATGCCTGGCTGGATGTAAATTGGCTTGATTCAATTGGCCTAGCCCCACTTTGCATGTAAAGCCCTTGTTATTTGCAACACAAAGATATTATATAATCAGTCACAAAATAACATAAAAGTAAGGCCAAATATGTAGATATGTGAGTACTTTATTGTATATATTTCATGCACATCAAATACCCCCAAACCTACATTTTGCTAGTCCTCGAGCAAAACAGATAAAGAGTAAAACAAAACAAAGAAATTAAAAACAAAGAAAAAGGAAATCCTAACTAATCCACTTTCGCTGGAAATTTCGATTGCATTTAGCGTATGCAACAAGCCTTTAAACCCCTAGCTTACACTAGTGGACGAGTTGTAGTCTCGTGAGGGTTTGCAGGGAATATACCCACAAAATTCTGAGAATGAATACTAAAAACAAAATAAACAAAACAAAGAAAATCAATTTTTTTTTTCAATTACCTTATGCCAAGAGGATTAGTTCACGTTCAAAAACACTACAAATGTTAAAGAAATTTCTCATGCCATCAAAACTCAATGTGAGTGAAAAGTGATAGCCAACCCAAACATACTCTTAGTTTTAGAATAAACTTGACTCGAATCTCTATTTGAAAGTATGCTTCAACTCAAATCTTTCCGGTGTTATCACTCAACAAATGAAATCACTTTGAAATGGGGTGTACACTCTCAACAACATATGTGAGCGGAATAATGTAAGCAAAATCAACATCTCACATATAAATCACATAAAGACGCTTAATCAAAAAAGAACAATTAGTCTCATGAAAGGATGCCAAAAATATTTATACCACACTTTTTCTTCTCAGTCATATCAATATCTGAACTACACAATCTTCAAGATCAAATAAGGACTTTATTAGGACGTAATGTAGGGTAAAAGCAAAGGAATGAAATAGAAATGGGTGAAGGTAAATATTAAGAAGTGTTTTCAAGATTTGTCGGAATGTCAACTCTTTTTGCAATTTACATTCAACAATTTTTTTTTCAACTCTTCTTCTTCAAAGCAATACTCCTTTACATTTCATTTCTCAAAATTTGATGAGAACCCTTTTTATTTTCTTCTTTTTGACACTTTTTTTTTTTTTTTTTTTTCTTTTTTCAATTCAATTTTTTTTAAAAAAAAAAAAAAAAAAAAAAAAAAAAAACCAATTCAAGCTTTATATCAAACAATTAATGTTCGGAACATGATAATAAGCTTATAACAGAATTGATAAACAATTTAAGCCGAATATAAACACATCTACAGTAATAAATATAAGGTAAAGATAAAGAGAAGGAAGATGCAAACACAAGGACAACACACGATGTGTTATCGAAAAGGAAACCGAAGTCCTTGGCGTAAAATCTCTCCGCCGCCCTCCAAGCGGTAAATAATCCACTAAAGAATGTAGTTGGAATACATGAACAGCAGAAGACCCTCCAAACCTAATCTACCTAGGTACCTAAGCCCTCCAAGCTTCTTACTCCAATGAGGTTACGCCGAACCTATTTCTTCTTTAGCTTCCCGGATTCCGCTACTATACCATAGCATCAACCAATGTATATTGGTTCCTTCCAAACTGCTTCCCTTGGCACCAAATGAACCTTCTCACAGAAGTGGGTGTGGTGAGATAAGAATTTGGCTAAAGGCCTTTCAAGAATGTGACAATGGAGAGGAAGAGAGAAAAGGAATTTGTAGAGTCTTTAAGGTAAAGATTGGGGATGAGGCAATCTTGTTTTTCTCTAGGGTTTCTCTCACAAAATTCTCTTTGGAAGCTCTATCAATTTAGTGGGTATAAGAGTCTATATATAGTGGTGTGTGTTTGGAATACGAAGAGTCAGTTTTTGCCAAACAGGGCTGATTGGCAGCTTGACTTTGCTGCTTGTCCAAGTCGTGAGTTCAAGTCGTGACGTAACGGCTTGGCCAGCCTGGAACTTTTGTCCTGTAGTGCGACAGCTGGCGCGACCCTTCAGCATCCCTGTGTACATCTCACGTGCCAGCATTTGGCAGCTTGCAAGCCGCGAGTTAGCCGCGAGTCCTAGCCGCGAAACTCTGCCATCTTGCACATACTTGAGCTTTTCTTCACAGCTTCTCACACACTACCCTTACAATGATCCCACCTAAATACAGGGTTACTAAGTGCTTAAATTACAAGCAAATTGATACGAAATAAAGCCAACAAGATGGTTGATAAATTTCAACCTTACAAATAGGTAAAACTTAGAGAAAGTGCAATTAAAATTTGAAATTAAAATCCAATTTTGTGCCATGTGTCAAAATTTATGTGGTGACTTATGGACACATCAGGGACTCGCCACTTAGTTTTTGTAATGGTCTAGGAACCATATATATGGCATCCTCTCAAAGAAGGACCTTTTGATCTTACTACCGAAAATATGAGTTTGGAGTTTAAGTACGGTCTTGAGAAGGTGTTAGGTACCCAAAATTGCCCAACCCTAAGGTTGACTTCCCTTCATTGTGTTTTATGTCTTAAGTTTATTAAAGACATACTCAACATTGTATCTATACTCTCACACACACTAGCATACATCTAAGCACACAACATGGCATTAATCATCCCTAACCATATGGCAATCAAATAAGGCTTAACATTCATCTAGTCATGGCATACCCTAACATACATCTAACAAACAACCTAACATTCATCTAGCATGGCTCATCATCACATCACAAACCCTAGCATACATCTAATCATGCATATCATCACATCATAACCCTAACATACATCTAATCATGGCATCTCTTAACATATAACATCATCCAAGGCAGTAACAAAACAAGGCTGAAAGATAGGCAAGACAAACAAACGTAAACAATCACATGCATTCCAAAATCTTAAGCATGAAATCAAACATCAAACAAGCACATTACATCATTAAAATGCATGCTCATACCAATGTATGACTTACCCCACTTACCTTGCAGTAACTCAGCACCTATGGCATTATACATGAGCATGTGAATGTGTGGTCATGGCATCAAAATAAAACAACATAAGATAAACCTTAATTCTAACATGTGAGAGACAAACCAACAAACAAACATGTGAAATAGAGATTTAAAATCATGGAAACATGAAAAATGATCTAAAGTAGAAGTATACATGTGAAAGCAAAAGCAGAAACAAAAGAAATAAAATTAGGGTTTCTAGGCTAGTTCATGCGTACGCATGAACAACCCTGTGTGCATATAATCAAGCATGTGTATGCAGCCTTGATCATACGCACATGGGTTTATGCCCAGATACCCTAGAAACATAGCAAACAGAGCAAGCTTTCAAAACACAATTTCTAGCAACCTAACATCTTTTAAAACACACAAACACACAAACCTAGGCTATACAAACAAATCAAAGTGTAAAACAAGTAAAGAAACAAAACAAAAATAGAATTAAAAGCATAAAATAAACTAAAAGTTTAAAAATGAATACCTCAAAGAAAAGGCTCCTAGCTTGATTTTTGACTGTTCCCCTTAGTCAAATCTATCACAAATCAATAAGAATGCAATTAGTAATCTTAAAATTCAATGATCAAGGCCAAAAAATGCTCTAGTCAAATAAAATTCACTTGAGGATATTTTGTGAAAAACTCCCTCTTTGATTTACAGTTTCCTCTTAGTGAAAAACTCCCCTTAGTCAAATCTTAGTGTTTTTTTGTGGGATTTCTGTGTGTTTTTGAAAGGTACCATGTGTGACTATTTATATTGTGAAAATGAGGGTTTGGAATGACTCCTAGACGATGTGGAATTCATTCCAAACCTTAGTCTTTAATGCAGAAAACGTGCCTTTCTTGTGCTCTTGAAACCCTACCTGTGTGCACTGGCTCATGCCTGCATACGCAGGCTTCTAGGCTACATATGAATGTTCATGCTTGCGTATGTAGGCCTAGGGTTTCTTTTAACCATTATTTTCCAAAAATAGATGTAAAACCAAGAAAATTGGACTGCCTAGTTGGTGCAACTTCTAAAACCTCATAGGTAAGTTTCTAATTTCTTTGCTAGAGCTTGGGTAGTGTAGTCATAGTCATCAAAATGTAAATAGTATCATGAATCTAAATATATTATAGATATACATATATAAAAGTTATATTTGTTATAAATTTGGAATATATTCAACTAAAGACCCATTTAGTCATTACTTATGTAATAATATATATATATATATATATTTTGAAATGTACTTATGTAATAATATTTAACAAAACTAACTAAATAAATCAAATTATAAACAATCACATGCATTCCAAAATCTTAAGCATGAAATCAAACATCAAACAAGCACATTACATCATTAAAATGCATGCTCATACCAATGTATGACTTACCCCACTTACCTTGCAGTAACTCAGCACCTATGGCATTATACATGAGCATGTGAATGTGTGGTCATGGCATCAAAATAAAACAACATAAGATAAACCTTAATTCTAACATGTGAGAGACAAACCAACAAACAAACATGTGAAATAGAGATTTAAAATCATGGAAACATGAAAAATGATCTAAAGTAGAAGTATACATGTGAAAGCAAAAGCAGAAACAAAAGAAATAAAATTAGGGTTTCTAGGCTAGTTCATGCGTACGCATGAACAACCCTGTGTGCATATAATCAAGCATGTGTATGCAGCCTTGATCATACGCACATGGGTTTATGCCCAGATACCCTAGAAACATAGCAAACAGAGCAAGCTTTCAAAACACAATTTCTAGCAACCTAACATCTTTTAAAACACACAAACACACAAACCTAGGCTATACAAACAAATCAAAGTGTAAAACAAGTAAAGAAACAAAACAAAAATAGAATTAAAAGCATAAAATAAACTAAAAGTTTAAAAATGAATACCTCAAAGAAAAGGCTCCTAGCTTGATTTTTGACTGTTCCCCTTAGTCAAATCTATCACAAATCAATAAGAATGCAATTAGTAATCTTAAAATTCAATGATCAAGGCCAAAAAATGCTCTAGTCAAATAAAATTCACTTGAGGATATTTTGTGAAAAACTCCCTCTTTGATTTACAGTTTCCTCTTAGTGAAAAACTCCCCCTTAGTCAAATCTTAGTGTTTTTTTGTGGGATTTCTGTGTGTTTTTGAAAGGTACCATGTGTGACTATTTATATTGTGAAAATGAGGGTTTGGAATGACTCCTAGACGATGTGGAATTCATTCCAAACCTTAGTCTTTAATGCAGAAAACGTGCCTTTCTTGTGCTCTTGAAACCCTACCTGTGTGCACTGGCTCATGCCTGCATACGCAGGCTTCTAGGCTACATATGAATGTTCATGCTTGCGTATGTAGGCCTAGGGTTTCTTTTAACCATTATTTTCCAAAAATAGATGTAAAACCAAGAAAATTGGACTGCCTAGTTGGTGCAACTTCTAAAACCTCATAGGTAAGTTTCTAATTTCTTTGCTAGAGCTTGGGTAGTGTAGTCATAGTCATCAAAATGTAAATAGTATCATGAATCTAAATATATTATAGATATACATATATAAAAGTTATATTTGTTATAAATTTGGAATATATTCAACTAAAGACCCATTTAGTCATTACTTATGTAATAATATATATATATATATATTTTGAAATGTACTTATGTAATAATATTTAACAAAACTAACTAAATAAATCAAATTAACATATGTTTATAACATACACATTCCAATTGATTAAACTCAAAAGTTATATACAAGACATATGAGCTAAAATAATATATATATATATATATTTCATTATCTTACTTAATAAACTCCATCTAAGTTACTTTTATCATTATGTTCATCATCTTGAAAAATTATCTCTTCATCTTCATCAACATTCACTATCTCTTTTCTTGTTCTTTTATTCTATTTTTTTTCCTTTATATTTCTTCTTGGCATTCTAGCTTCTTTAACTTATAACAATTATAACAAAATAAAAAATAATTATATTTTCATTTAATACATTATTCATGACATAGAAAATAAATTTGCAATTATGAAAGTGAAGTGTTAAGTTTGTAGCAAATTTTGTAGGAGAGAGAAGTGTGAAAAAAGTCATGGATATTATATTGGACTTAATTAAATAAAATAAAATCACAAATTTTAACAACAAAGAAACTAATTTTAAGGCCACATATTTATGTATCATACAATATGTATGATTCATACGGTATACACCTATATATCAGACGATTGACAAGCAATTATGATATGTCCTTTTGATATAGAACTTTTTGTATATGATATAATATGTTTCTTATGATATAGGTATCATATATCGCACAATACTAATAACTATAAGTGTAGCTACTACCCTAAGTACCTCTTCCTTTCTATTTTTCTTTGTATATGCATTTTAAATATATAATAAAGTTCATTTATTTCTTTGCTCTTTAAATTTATGTATTTAGTTTCTTGCTTTTTACTTTAAGCCTTTTACATTCTTATTCCTTACGTTACTTGTCATTTAAATTCCTTTTTATTTAATTTCTCACTTTTCTTTTTTGTCTTTGAAGGTTGTGATCCTTTACGATTTAAAGGAAACCAACCTTCTTTCTTGATTATTCCTTATATTTTAAATCAATATGGTAAGTGGAGGTTTATTCTTTTGCACCACAATTTTTGATTTGGTATAAGGATTTAATCAAATGAACAAGTTGTGAGTTTTTTTTTTTCGTATTGCTGATATTTCTGAAATCTTGATCTCGATAGATTGAGCATGAATTGGGTAGAGTCGAGCAAGAGTCGAAGAAATAAACACTTCACTTTTGAGGTTCATTCGATCGAGACTCAAGAAGAATCAAGGTTAGAGTCGAGCCTATAGAAACTCTACTTTTCTTGTGTTATTCTTGAGCAATCTTTGGATCTTCAACTATATATTCAATTTTCACTATAAGACATATCAAAACTTATGACTAGGCTCACAATCTGACACATTTGTTAATATATGGACCTGACAGAATGAATTCTTGATGGGCGTGCAGACTTTATTGCTTGAAGCCACATTTTGTACATGTCCTTCATCAATGTGTCACATATCGTTGATGAATTTGAGAGTGCGAATGGTCAAGATACCTTGCGTGCTATGCAGAACATAGAATAGTGAAAATAGATCACATGCTGGCAGTGGTGGAGCTAAAAATTTAGGTCAGGGGGGGGCAAGATTAAAAAACAAGATTGAAAGTAAAAAATTAATCTAAAAAAATTTAAACATGAATATTAAGAGTATGCAATATACTTATGAATATATAAACGTAACTTAATGACTTGAATGCTTTTTAAAAACTCAACTCGAATGTTTTTAAAAACTCATAAGAAACTCTAATAGCTTGTTTGAATAGAAGGAGAGTAGAGAGTAGTAGAGTTGAGAGAGGAAGAGTAAGATAAATTACCTTATTGGAATGTTTTTTTAAGGGAGGAGGTAGAGGGATTTGGAGGGGTTCTAACTACTTCTAACCCATCATTTTTAATTTTCTCAAATTAAAGAGATATAGAAGGAGATTAGAGTATAGAAATGTTTGACCAAATAAATTACTAAATTTACCTTTATCACATTAACAAAATTACAAACTATGAAAAACCTAATTATTCTCCCCTTCTTATTTAATTTTAAAAACAATCAAAAACTTTTTTTTTTTTTTTTTTTTTATGGGAGGCGTGCTTGATACTGTTTTATGTATACACTGTTTTTTTCAGAGTTCTATTTAGTATTAGGCTGCTGTGATTCCTATTCCATATAGCAGTAATATTTTTAATTTTTTTTTAGAGTTATAGTAGCCTCAGAGTTCTTAGTTAAGGCTGCTAAGTTCTGAACCATGTAGCAGTAGGTTGTTCCCAATAAATAGAAACGTTTTTTTTGTCTTTTGTGTAGAGGGGCAAATAATACATTTCAATGCAGTAAACTGCCATTATTAGTAAAAATCTTGGAAGTTCCGGGGGGGGGGGGGGGGCATCTGCCCCCCCCCCCTCCCTCCCCTCTGCCCTCTGCATGCTGGACCATTATGAAAATGCAGTCTCTAGTTTTGGTAGGCACAACACAACTTTTAGGGTCTGTTTGATTGTAGGAGTGAAAAAATGGGAGGATGAAAAATTAATAGGAGGATAGAAATATTTAGTTTTCCCTCATGTGTGTTTGGTTGGAGGGGTGGAAAAGTGAGAGGGTAGAAAATTCTTTTATTTGGTTGAAAAGAAAAGTGAGAGGATAGAAAATGTAGTTTATATAAATTGACTATTATACTCTTATTGCATAATAGATAAGAAATAGATTTATTTGTACTCATTAAATAATATAAAATTTACCAATAATTATATTTTTCAATGAGAAGTGTTACGTCCACAACATTTTTTGCAATACTTTCACAACAAAATTTATATGGAAAGTTGTTACTAATTCTAATTTGAACCCATCACTAGAATTATTTTTTTACTCACCAATAATAACTAATAACAATTTGTTACTTAAAATTTATTGTGAAAATATTGTGGAAACATTTCTCAATTAAGATTTTTTATTCATTATGTTATTTCCCCTTTCCCAGCTTTCATTTCATCCATACGTTTGTTTTGTTTTGTTTTTGTTTTTGTTTTTTTTTTTTTCCTCCTCCACACACGTTGTACTTATCCCTATCCCCTTCTTTTATCTTCTTCCTCATTCAGCACATCTCTCATTCTCTTTTTTCTTTCTCTAGCGCTATCTCTCTAGTTTATGTTTTTTTTTTTTTTTTTACTTGACTCCAGCGCTCTCGTTCTCTCTTTTTCGCTCTCTCTTTCCTTTTTTTTTTTTTTTTACTTGATTCCAGAATGGGGTATTATGATAAAAGTGCTATGAGAACATTTTCTCTCCAGGCTTTTCCTCCTGATTTGAGAGGATGAAATTTGTGGGCCAGGGAGAGAAAATTTTCTCCCGGATTTTCCATCCTCAATATTTTCCTCCCTTTGCCAGATAGTGAAAAACACTGTTTTCTACCCTATTTTTCACCCTATGTTTTCCATCTTTCCTAAATTCACTCTAACCAAACACAGTGTTAAGCTGTTTGCCAACGTGGATAGGCATATATCCAAAGAGCATGTGTAGAAGAAAAAGACATTTAAGAACATGCTCTGGATCTTCCATCTTAAAGCACCCATCATTACTTTTTTATTCTTTCTTTTTTTTGTCTTTCTTGGTTTACTGAACCACTTTCATTTTTCAAATGTTATTGTGAAAATAAATATTTATATTTCTCCCTCTCCATTTCCGTACATATTGAAGTACTACATGCATGAGGAAAAAATAAACATGCATTAATATATATGTTTCTGCCATAATAAATTAATAACCAATTATCTGCAGTCACGGAGCTAGGTTGAGGTAAAAAAGACCATGTCCCACAGTTTTTTTTTTTTAATAAAAAAATTGTTAATATTCCCCTTCTACATTTCATGGTATTGAAAAATCTACCCAGGCAACATACAGTTTGGCCCTCTAGATACAATCACTTAAATTGTGTGTGTTTATTCTTTAAGAAATATAGTTTATTTTTCTTATTAATCAAGCACAAGTTCTTTTTGTGTGTGTGTGTGTGGCCAAATGAAGAAATTTTACTTGATTATTCATTTTTCTCTTTTTTATGAGTAATGATGGAACTTACCAAAGGAATAAAAAAATAACTAAACATTAGGAAGGAATAATGATTGCAATATATATATATATATATATTATACATATAGTTGGGGGTGAGGAAATTTGAACAATCCATAAATGTCTCTATTAAAAATATTAAAAGGTATTAACCCGAATGAGTGCACAATTAAATTAATAGTCTTACATTATAGATAATATCTTCAAAATATTATTTAATTAGGATGCTTTAATTTATTTAGTATTTTCTAAAAATAATTCCTGTCTCTTTATCTTAATTAAATGAGCAAATACAAATGTCAAAACCATCCATAAGTGACACTTGATGAAAAAAATGAATTTTATTTTATAAGAACTTTTAATATTTATCTCATTTAGTCCTAAAAAAACCATATTTCTTTCTCAAATAGCATGCTTTTCTTTAAAGGAAAAAAAAAACATTTATATTTGCACAAATATTTATTCCAACTTCTAGTCTTCTATAGTACATGATCTCCTTTACAAATCTCCCACCCACCCCCAAAAATAGCCATAAATAAAATTTAAAAAAAAAAGGAAAAGAAATTTTTTTTTTGCTATTGCCAGTTATATAACAAAGGACCGTTCACAAACTAATGGTAATTATTATTCCAGATCATTGGTGTTTAAGAATAAAATCTTCAGAAGGAATTCTTTAAACATAAAGTAGTAAGGCTTTATTCTATAAAGTGATGGCAAGCCTTTAATTACACAGTAGAGGCATTGTGCCACAGGATATTCTTCTTATAGTTTGCTATAAATAATCGGTCTATTGGTCTTAACTCTGCAAGTTTAGGCGCAGTTGCATTACAGGGCAAAATCACCTTTGGCAGGCAGCAACTAAGACATGTAGCTCAGCCAATCATTCTTCTAGTGTGCCTTCTGCCAAGGGCGATTTGCCCGGCAATTCTACAGCACGCAGTTTCACTTCACCAAGAAATAACCTCTTGTTCATTGTTCAGAGGGATCGATACTAATTGGCAACACATGCATTAGCAGAAGTTTAAATTTCAATTACGTTTGTTTTAGTTCACGATCTGCTGCAGGATATATAGTTGCAAACTCTCTGCACATGTAAATTTAGCAGTTTCTATCACAAATATGCATGAGAACTTTCATGCAGCAATGCATGACCCGAAGTTATTAAGCTGCCAGAAGGTATTTGTTGTAACTGGTTTAACTGTAACGTCCCAGTCACAAAAAAAAGAAAAAAAAGAAAAAAGAAAAAAAGGGGGGGTAATGGTCAGATTTTATTTGGACCACATGTGCCCACCTACATCATTTAACCCCCACTACCCATCTCACAAATATCTTTACTCTCTTTGGCCGGCCATCTCTCTTCGGGTTTGTTTGTTTTATTTTATTTTATTTTATTTTTTTGCACTTAAACACACTCTTCTCTGTCACTCTCATCCTCTCCCATTGGTACACCCATGCTACCATCTCTACCATCATTTTCCCGACAATGTCACCGGAAAATCCTTGAGAACCTAGAAACCCCTTCACATCCTTTTCTTTGAAGTAAAAATTTCTAATCTTTTTAGTAGGTTTTATACTTTTGATTGAGGTTATTTTTATCTAAGTTTTAATAATGATACCCATGTGATTTATGAGTATTGAAAGTGATATTTATGTGTTTATATGTATGAGTTTTGTATTGGTGGAATTATTTGATGAGTGAGTTCATGGTTTGTGTTAATGATGACTATCTAAGATTTATGCATAGTGGAAAATTTAGGGGTTTTGAGTTATAACATGTGATGGTTGGTAAATCTAATTTTTCCATTACTATTGAGTTTATTTGGAGTTAGTTGAAGTTCTAAATTTCTTGTCTTAAAGGATATTTTGATTTTGCTTTCATAGGTCTCTTAATGATATAGTATAAATTTTATGGAAGCTAGTCATAATGATGGAGATAATATTAAATGGGTTAACTTCATAAATTAGAGTTTATGCCTTGTGAATCAATTTATTGAGAAACTTTGGAAGCGGAATATATTATTATTGATGAGATTAAATACTAGGCTTGCTTAATTAAGTGCTTATTTGGCAATTCCTAAATTGTAGTTAGATACAATTTCAAGCTCTATACTTATTGTGATAGGGTTACTTGATATTGTTTAGGTTTTAGCTAATCTCCTTTGGAGCTTAGAGAATTAGGCTTTTGGCGGGTTGTGAGGTAAGTAGTTTTTTAATGGGATTTTTGAAAAAATAACCCATATTGCATAAATGTTGTTTTTGGGTTAGACGCGCTTTTGAAAACTACCTATGGAAATTATATTTTTCTTAAAAACTATTGTGTTGTAACCTTATAATATATATATATATATATGATTATATATGAAAATGCATCATATTTGGTATTGTATTTGGGGAAATGCATAAATTGTTGATATGAAAAAATGAGCATCTTTTATTTAATCTTTGATAAGAAAATCATTGATTCTATGGTATATTGAAAAATTTAAAGATGCTTATCTTGTCTTGTATTATTTGGAAAATTGATAGAAAATCTCTTGACAAGAATGAAATTGAAAACCTTACAAACTTTGTAGAAGTTAAAGTATTTAAAGTTTTTCTGAAACTACTTGGATATGAACTATGTGTTTAAAAGTAATGTAACCTGTGAGCTTATGTGGTTTTAATACCATGTCATGTGTGATTTCTCGGTAATCACTTGATTTGATTTTTGTAATCTTTGTGACAATGGAATCAAATCTAGGTCAGTGCCCTTTTACTTTGGATGACGTGTTTTTTCCTGCTGCCCATGGGGGCAAGTGGTTCCTTGATTGTGTGTGGGTGAGACTGCTGCCCATGGGGCCAAGAGACCACATGCAAGAGAGTTCCTATTTGACGCGCTCTCTCTACTACCTATGCGAGGAGAGAAAACCTTTAAGGGTATGAATGAGGTTGTTGTCTATGGGGCCAAGAGTTTGCATACCAGAGAGGACAATATTATGCCATTTGTGAATGGGTGGATCCTCTAACCGGTCTATGTGGTAGTGTGGTATATTTGAAATAAATTACCATATGTTAGATTTTATGGTTTTGGAATTATATTATTAATGCTCACAGATTATAGTATATAGTTTCAAGGTATTTACTTTGAGAAATTTTGTGTTTCATTATTTAATCATTCTTGTCATATTATTACTATTAAAAATAAAATTTGCATTTCTCCCACCCCCATTAATTATGCTACTTACTAGGCATTAGCTCATCCCGCCCTCTAACAGTTTTTCAGATTTATTAGCTATACCTTATGAAGCTTACTTCTTTGGTGATGATTGGAGTGCTATGTTAAATTTGGAGACTTTTGCTGTAATGGTTGGTGACTCGATCTTGCTATGTTCAACGAGACCTTAATTAATTATATTGGAGGTGGGTCGCTTGAGGTTTGTTAGCCTTTGGCGTGGTAGACCTAGACTTGATGTTAAGATCCTTATTCTTGATAAGATTGTGACTTTGTATAATTTAATCAGAGTTTTGTAATATATTCATGTATTATGTGGAGGCAAATAATTTTTAGTTATTATTCGTAAATGTATTATAGAGCTCTGACTTGTAATGCGGGGGTTTTAGTATGGGTATATATTCTTATCTTGTGGAAAATAAATGAAAATAAAGATCTCCTATATTTTGATTTGCCAAAAAGGAAAAATTCACAGATACTCTTAGGATGTATTTCTTATGCTTTAGATCCTTTTGGGTTTGGGGCGTGACATTAACAATTTCCTTTCTTATTTTCAATGGTTTATGTGTATGTTTTTCAATAATTATACTCCCATTTGCAGCTTTAATACTAGAGGATAGCTCAATTAGCTGGCAACCAAAACTTATAAAGCAGAGGTTACTAACGAGCTCCCTTTAGAGACAAAGACCCATGTATCCAATATATATTGTTACCTTTTTTTGCTGCTATGAATGCCCTTCAAATTATCTTTTGTTCTTCTACAAGGTTTATTTGTTCTCTATTCCTGACCCACGACCAAAAAGTGATGACTTGAAGTAAATAATGTGATTGTTTATTCAATTTCATTTCAATATTACAACAACGCTATTAATGTACTGATGTTCTAGCCAAATTAATCTGTCACTTTTAATTGATTGTTTGGTTTTGCTGTGCTGTTTTAGCTGATGGATGCATTGGGTTGTTATTGCCAGATCACATTTGAAAATGCTACAATGCAGATACCCTTAATAGTAATGAAAATTGTATTCACAATGCCAGTCGCATAAAAAGGAATCTATTTTGCTATTCTAAGAGGAATACCGCTGTAATTCGCAACTGTTGATATACCCTGTTATGATTAGAGTAACATTATTTTTATCTTAGTCCACCACTATACGATTTATATACACCAATCATGATAAGTCATATCAACTGTTATAGAAAAGTTGTGAAAAATATTTGTTTCTAGAATTTCAAATTGGATTATGTGACTAATAATCACAATAAACTTGTGAATAATTATGAAAACATTTATGTAAAATATTATATACTTGGACTTTTGAATTGGATCCATGGCTAGCATGGAGAACTTTAATGATGTTAAATCTCAATGTACCGTCTACAGGACAAGTCTAACATATATTTAATATAATTGGTATATATTATATTTCTCTCTCACATAAATCTAAGTCCCATGTACAGAACCTACATGTGAGGTGTATATGCTATGTGAAAAATTGTATAATGCACTGAAGCGCAATCAATATATATTTTCTATTTCTAATACCACTAAATTATTAATACTTTTTCAAATCATATTCTCAAACTTGGCGTAGAAATAAATACAAGTCAATGAAACAGATATGTCAAGATGGGTTTTTTTTTTTTTTTTTTTTTTTTAAAATTTTATTATTATTATTATTATTATTATTATTATTATTATTATTTTTAGGCTAAAGTATAGATAACGCACAACTAGCGTCTTAATTTGGCTTTTTGCATTTATATATAAATGATAGAATGCAATTGCAAAAGGCTAAAAGGATAGTTAGGTGATTAAAATACTTATTAATAAGTATTCATAAAAAATAAAAAAAAAAAAAAAAAAAAAAAAAAAACTGCTTATAAATAAGTAATCTACCCCCAAGGGGTACCTGGGTGGTGGATTGCTTATTGGTATGAGACATGATCTAAACCCGGAGGTACCAAATTTAATTTACTATACCATCAGTTCATTAGATTTTTGTGGTGTGTCACCATGGGTAAGAAGTGGAAAAATAAATCCAAATGCTCATATTTATTCAATTGTTGAGGATTTCAATTACAATTCCCAACCTTTTAGACAGAGTTTAAAGATCATGAAAATTGGAATTCAAGAAAAATGATATTTTTGTTATTTGGATATGTTTAGGTTCTCTAGAATTTGAATTTATATTTCATTTTATATATTATTATATTTTTCAAAATTAAAATTTTAATTATTTTAAGATTCAATCATAGAAAAACTCATTTAGTAATCAAATAACTATAGTTTAACCATTTTGGATAATTTTTTTAGTTAAAAAAATATCAGCGGACAATGACATTGATACATTTAGTGGATGAAAGATAAATATTTCGTTTTCTACAAAATTTTATTCAATGTAGTTAGTTTTATGAAGAAAAAAAAATGAGAATTTGAATTTAATAAGCGCTTAGTAATTCTTACAAAAATTGATATATCATATATATACTTTTTTTTTTGAGGGTCGATATATCATATTTATACTTAAGATTTTATTCAACGCAGTTACTTTTAAGTGAGTATTGATATATCATACTTAAAAGGTGGAAGTTAGAATTGTGATATTTACAAAAATTATAGTTATTGAGCAGTTTCTAAAATGAACAATCAAATTCACGAATTCATATATATATATATATATATTAATAGGTAAAGTTTAGAGAAAGTTCAAATAAGATTTGAAATTAGAATCCAATTTTGCACCATATGTCGAAATTTATGTGCAGATCACACCATAATTATCCACTTAAATTTGTGTCATGTGTCCACTTAAATTTTTTAATCTTTGTGCCAAGTCAATTAATGAATACAAAATACTAAGAATTTAATATTAATGAACTATAAGAAAAGAAAAAAAAAAAAAAACCAATCTCATATACACAATAAAAATTACCACACGTTCTATCTTATTAAAAATTAGAAAAAATATAAATATATATATATATATATATAAAGCTGAGAGAAAATTTAATTAAATTTCAAATTGAATTCTAATTGTAGTCCAATTTTGCGCCATCTTATCTATATATATATATTTTTAATTTTTAAGTGAGTTAATGTTGTGCAAAAGTCGAAGAGTCTAATATAAATAAGCCATAAAAAAAAAAACTCAATAAAAAAGAGTAAACTCATGTGTATATCCAAAAAATAAAATAATAAAGAAGAAAGAAAGAGTAAAAGACTCATGTATATATCTATGACTTAAACAAGGTATAATTTGAATCCATATATGTGTAATTTTGTTGTTTTTAATTGTATCGTGCAGATGCACGGATTATACACTATTATATATTAATAGGTAAAACTAAGAGAAGTTCAATTAAAATTTGAAATTAGAATCCAATTTTGTGCCATGTGTCGAAATTTATGTGGGGACTTGTGGACACAACAAAGAGTCGCCACCTAATTTTTGTAATGGGCTAGGAACCATATGTATATAGCGTCTTCTCGAGGAAGGACCTTTTGATCTTACTATTAGAGATTTGAGTTTGGAGTTAAGGTACGGTCTTGGGAAGGTGATAGGCCCCCAAAATTGCCCAGCACTAAAGCTAGCTTCCCTTCATTGTGTCTTATGTCTTAAGCCTATTAAATGCATACTTAACATTGTATATATACTCACACACACACACACACACTAACATACATCTGAGCACACAACATGACATTAATCATCCTTAACCATACATCTATCATGGCAATCAAACAAGGCCTAACATTCATCTAGTCATGGCATGCCCTAACATACATCTAACAAACAACCTAATATTCATCTAGCCTGGCACATCATCTCATCACAAACCTTAGCATACATCTAATCATGCATATCATCACATCACAAACCCTAGCATACACTAATCATGGCATCTATTAACATATTACATCATCCAAGGTAGTAACAAAACAAAGTAGAAAGATAGGCATGACAAACAAACATAAACCATTGCATGTATTCCAAAATCTTAATCATGAAATCAAACATCAAACAAACATATTACATCATTAAAATGCATGTTTGTACCAATGCATGACTTACCTTACTTACCTTGTAGCAACTCAACACTTATGACATTATGCATGAGCATGTGAATGAGTGGTCATGGCATCAAAATAAAACAACATAAGATATACCTTAATTCTAACATGTGAGAGACAAACCAACAAACAAACATGTGAAACAGAGATTTAAAACTATAAAGTTGTGATTTACAACTATGTTGTGTTGGCTTTAATTCTGTGCCAAATTTGATTGTAATTTTGTTAAATCTTATATACCATATATTTTATGTGGGATTTCATTGTATAGGTTGTGTGTGAGAGAGAGTGTAAAGACTCAAGACAACATTGAAGATCAAAGGAGTTTTCGTAGGTATCTTGTGAGAAGACTTCCCGCAAAGTGAAGCCATGTGCACAACACATGACTGGAATGCGAAGAGTCATGGCAACTGGTTTTTAGGAATATTTCGTGAGTAAAGCCTTCCCGCGAGATACTCGTGAGACATTCTGTTTTGCTATTTTGGCATATCTACTCCACTATATCTTCACTCACACTATATATACCATCATTACCCACATATTGAGAGGAGTGCTTTTCAGATAGAAAACCCTAACCATAACCCATGAGAGTTAGAGATTGTCATACCCACAATTCTCTACATAATCTTGTGTGGTTTTCCTCAACACCTACCTCTCCATATCCAAATTCTTGAAAGGTTGATAGTCCAAACACTTATCACACTCATTCTCAGTGTAAAGTGAGGTTTTGGTGCTATTGGGAAGCATTGGAAGAAGCCATTTGTTTGGTGGATGCAATCGAGATGAATTGTGTGATTTGGAGAGCTAGAGAAGACAAGGTTTCATCAAGTCAGTTGGTAGCAGGAGTTTGGAGGACTCAAGTACATGGAGTAGACTAGGCTTTGAGGGTCTTTTGTTATTTGTGTACTCCAACTTATTCTCTAGTGGATCGATTTATCACTTGTAGGGTGGTAGAGAGATTTTTCGCCGAGTTCTTCGATTTCCTCTTCGATAACACATCGTGGTGTTATCTTGTGTTTGCATCCTTCTTCCCTACTCTTTTAACTTTCATTTTATTGTTGATATTTGTTGAATATGGCTTAGAGTAGTTATATTGTTTGTTCACTTGCATTTACTTTATTCAGCACTTAGTTTAAGTTAGAGTAAAATCAACCGAGCTGTAATTTTTAATTTGGGGGTCTAAACAGCTCTTGTGTTTTCACAAACATTTGAGCTTTCAAAAACCATGGAAACATGAAAAAGGATCTAAAATAGAAGTATACATGTGAAAGTAGAAGCAAAAACAAAGGAAATAAAATTAGGGTTTCTGGGTTGGTTCATGCGTACATACTGACAAGTAGCATGTAAATAGTCGTTTGTTACTCGCAAACTGTCCACGACAGTGACGAGTAAGAGTATGGACAAACATAAGTCCATTAATTCCAAACAGCAGTTAATGATCAAGTAATGAATAGCACAAAATCGTTACCCTCGTCAAATAAAATAGAATTAAGGGTTGGTTATGAATAGAAAACGTTGGGATTAATTTGCCATCATTGAGCATTAATTACTCCAGTTGCAGTATAACGGTGCACTGAGTATTAACTCAAAATGACGCTAAATAAAGCTAAGAAGGATAGGTAATAAAACATGATCACACAATTTCCATACAAATTACAGATTTTCCAAAAGAGAATAAGCTAACTTAAGCATCAGAGGGTCCTTGGCGGGCCCTAAACTGGAGCCTTTATCTATTGAGTGCTTTCTGTGACACAGGATTTCAAGTCGTCCATCATACTGACGAGAAACATATTGATGAGGTGAATTCTTGCTTCATTAGTTTGGAGCTGTCTGTGGGGAATCTTGACAATAAGTCATTGAATTCTCTATTGACTAAGTTCGTCAGAATCGATGGACTCAGCTTCGACTACACCACCAGATCTGATGGTAATGGCCCAACAAATTCAAGCACTCATTACTGTTAGGACATATGTGTTTTCACTTGTTAAGAACATATGTCACTTATTTATGTAAATTGGCTAAATCCTTTGACAAAACGCACTCTACATGCAATTGGGTAGTTCTAGGTATTTTTAATACTTCAAGAAACAAGGTTTCAAGGTCAAGTGTTGAAGTCATCAAGTCTGTCCAAAAAAAAGCAAGCTGAAGTGCAATTTCATTAAAGCTCGACACCTGCTCGATAGCTACCTCGACACCTGCTATCCGTCGAGATTTATAATTTCAAATTTTTTGATATGATTTTCTTAGGATCCATGAATATGCTTTTGGGCCTTCTTTTCTTCAAACCCTAAACATATAAAAAGATTGTTTGAAGAGCCGTCAAGTGTGACACAAGTTGCAAAAGCATTGAGCAATCTCTGTTCAAGCAAATTGTGATCAAAAGATGAAGTTCTTGACCTAGTTCATCTTCTTTGAAGAAGTTACTGTGTATTTGCACCATAGGGTTTTGTGACCAAGCATCTTCCTGATCTTCATCATGTAGGATGAACTGAAGAACTTTGCAGCCAACCTCTCTTCCTTAAGTTGGTGTTTTGAAGTCGCGTACTGGGATCCGCGCATTGGTTAGTCACATACTTGGGAGCCGTGCATCAAAGGTGGGAACTGTCACTACAGATCAAGTCCAATTGGGTATTGGGGTAAGGGTTCAACTGTAGGTTGGTAAGGTACTTGGGATTCCTTTACATGTAATCGCTTGATTTGATAATAGTGGAGTTTTGGGAGTGATGACCTAAAAATCACCCGGTGGGGTTTTTGCCGCGAAGTTTTTCCCCATTCATAAACAAATCACCGTGTTATTTAATTTCCGCTGCATATTTAGTTTTTGGTGATTTTTTTGTGCTTCCATGCAATTACATGATAAATTGATTAATTAATAACTTGGCTAATTAATTAATTGGTTTAATCACAAGGGGTCATTCAGTTTGTGGTCTATCAAGTGGTATCAGAGCAGGCACACTTTGATTAGGTTTAATCTTTGTTGTGTTGATCCATTGACCCCTGTTGTCATGGCTATAACCGGCTTGAAGAGATCCTTGTTTTCAAATACAACTTGTTTTTCTAATCACTATTTGTTTGAGTGTCTCAGAAAATACAAGTGTAAAAGTTATTTGAATTCTTTTATAATGACTATTGGAAAGGATCTCAGTTTGGCTAAGAAGAAACTAGACTGACTCAGAATAAAAATGTGCAAAGGAGTTCGTCTGAGAAGAGTAAAAGTTAAAGGCTTAGCTTATCAAAGGCAGTTCAGTGAAAGAACCATTCCCTCTGATTTGTCATCCAAGCATGAAGTGTGTTTCATGATGAAGTCTGCTTTCAAAGTAATGGATACATGTCTATGGTATCTTGACAGTGGTTGTTCAAGACACATGACTGGAGATCGATCTCTCTTCAAGATCTTTAAGCCTAAAAAGGGTGGTAATGTGACTTTTAGTGATGGAAGCAAGTCACAAATTAAAGGAAAAGGAATCATATCTCTACCAGGACTGCCAGACATTACAAATGTTCTTTATGTAGAAGGTCTAAGGGTGAACCTATTGAGCATAAGTCAGATATGTGATCAAGACTTCATGGTGCTATTCTTAAAGGGAAAGTGTCATGTCATGAATGAGTCTGGAAATAAGCTCATTAGTGGGGTTCACACTCTGTACAACTGCTATGGATTGGTTCCTGATGCTGATATAGTGTGCAATAACATTCGTTTGCTTAATAAAGATCTATGGCATCAACGAATGAGACATGCTAGTTACAAGCATCTATCCATTGTATCTAAGCATGAATCAGTCTTGGGGATACCAAAGCTTAGCAGAATGAGCAATGTGGTGTGTGGACCATGCCAGCTTGGGAAACAGACGAAAGCTAAGCATCCGGGCACTCAGACTTCAGCTACCTCCAGACCATTGGAGCTTTTGCATTTAGATCTTATGGGTCCAACTAGAACTGAGTCTCTTGGTGGTAAGAGATACATCATGGTTGTGGTAGACGACTTCACTAGATACATTTGGGTCATCTTACTCCGATCTAAGTCTGATGCTCCTGAGCACATTGAGGCTTTGTGCACAAGACTATAGAATGAAAAGAGCTTAAAGATTGATCGAATTCGAAGTGACCATGGTAAAGAATTCGAGAACTCATACATAGAGTCTTTCTGCATAAGATCAGGCATATCTCAAGAGTTCTCTGCTCCTATTACGCCTCAGCAGAATGGGGTGGTAGAAAGAAAGAATACGGTTATTCAAGAGATGGCCAGAGCCATGTTGCATAACAAAGATGCGGCTCAAAACTTATGGGGAGAAGCCATAAACATTGCTTGTCATACGGTTAATAGGGTGTACTTCAGACCCGGTACCAAAAAGACTCCCTATGAGTTATGGAAAGGAAGAAAGCCAAATGTGAAGTATTTCAGGATATTTGGAAGCACTTGCTTCATCCTTAAGGATAGAGAGAATGTGAGAAAGTTTGACTCTTGAAGTGATGAAAGCATATTTCTGGGATACTCGTCCACAAGCGAGGCTTATTGGGTATACAACAAGAGAACTCTGAAGGTAATGGAAACAGTAAATGTGGTCATTGATGAGTCTTCTGATTCCAGTTCTGAGAAAGGCATTGAGGAACTCTCTAAAGAAATTCTTACTCCTGAGCTTAGGGAAGTTCAAGATATTACTGAACCAGAACCTGTGTCCCCAAGTACTCCTAGTATTGTGGAAGACTCTACAGATGCTCCTACTTCACCAGATTCTGAGTCTCATGAAGAAAATGGACCCTCTTCTAGAATCAAATTAAATCATCCTCCTAAAGTTATTGTGAGAAACATGAATGAACTCACATTAAGGAAACGTATAGTCGATAAATGTGTTGCTAACTTTGTGTCTTATTCTTGTTATTTGTCACAGGTTGAACCCAAGAAAGTTGAGGAAGCACTACAAGATGAAAGTTGGGTCGAAGCAATGCATGATGAACTACTTCAGTTTCAGAGGAATGACGTTTGGACTCTAGTACCTAGACCAGAAGGTGAGCACATCATCGGTACAAAGTGGATATTTTGCAACATGACTGATGAAGAAGGAAATGTGATTCGCAACAAGGCTCGACTTGTGGCTCAAGGATACCCGCAAATGAAAGGAGTAGACTATGATGAAACATTTGCCCCAGTTGCCCGAATGGAGTCAATCAGAATTCTGCTTGCCCTAGCATGTCAGCTGAATTTCAAACTCTATCAGATGGATGTAAAGACTTCCTTCTTGAATGGGTTACTCAAAGAGGATGTCTATGTGGCTCAACCAAAAGGATTTATTAATCCACACTTCCCGGATCATGTGCTGTACCTCAAAAAGGCACTTTATGGGTTGAAGCAAGCTCTTAGAGCCTGGTATGATAGACTCACACAATATCTGGTGTCACATGTGTTCACAAGAGGAAAGGCTGATCAAACTCTCTTCGTAAAAAAGGAAGATAGTGAGTTGATAGTTGCTCAAGTCTATGTTGATGATATCGTCTTTGGGTCGACTAAGGATGAACTTGCTCATGGCTTCTCAAAACTCATGCAAGCTGAGTTCAAGATGAGCATGATTGGAGAGTTGACTCACTTCTTAGGATTACAGATTCGCCAACAAGATTCAGGTATATTCCTTTCTTAATCTAAATATGCTAAGAATCTTGTGAAAAAGTTTGATTTGGAATCTGCTAGTTCTGTTAGAACCCCTATGAGCCCAAATGTCAAACTCACTGTAGACTTGTTAGGTAAGAGTGTTGACCCCTCTATTTATAGAAGTATGATAGGTAGTCTTCTTTACCTTATTACTAGTAGACCTGACATTAGTTATAGTGTTGAAGTGTGTGCTAGATATCAGGCTAATCCCAAGGAATCCCATATGACTGCTTTAAAAAGAATTATAAAGTATGTCAAAACCACTGCTGAGTTCGATGTGTGGTATAGCAAGGACACTAATGGTGTCTTAGCTAGGTACTCTGATGCTGATTGGGCTGGTAATGCTGATGATAGAAAGAGTACTTCAGGGGGTTGTTTTTATGTGGGTAACAATCTTGTCTCTTAGATGAGCAAAAAGCAGAACTCCATCTCGTTATCCACTGCGGAAGTTGAATACATTACTGTCGGTAGCTGCCGCACCAAACTCCTCTGGATGCGAAAACTCCTTCATGATTATGGTATTTGTCAAGAGCATCTCACCATTTACTGTGACAATACCAGTGCCATAAATATCTCTAAAAACCTAGTTCAGCATTCTCGAACCAAACACATAGGGATTTGACATCACTTCATTAGGGAGCTTGTCGAAAATGGTACTCTCACTCTTGAGTTTATCCACATTGATGATCAGAAGGCTGACTTGTTCACCAAACCTCTTGACAGTAAACGTTTTGAAACATTGGTGTCATCTCCATGGATTGATCTCTTTCTCTTGCTCTTCTTCCTCATGCATTTGCATCTAGTTTTTATGCTTTGTTTTGATTAACATGTTTTTGTGTGTTTACTTTCAGTTTTGTTTACTTTTGTTTTTAAAATAAAAAAAAATTGAAAAATCAGAAAAATACAAAAACAGTGTGTGTTTTATGTACTTTGGTACTTGTGTACCTTGGATGGCCATTGAAACAAAATTTCTAAATTTTGTATCTTTTGTAGCTTAGATGAGCATCTCTATGCACAATTAAGCAAGTGAGTTTTGTGACTCTTGTTTATGATGAGTAAGATTAAGTTATCTCTTAAAAATTAACACTCATATCACTCTTTTTGACGGGTAAGACTAGAAAATCTTAAGAGAAAGGCATAAATAACCATCTCACCACTGTTGCCCGCAAATCATAATGTGACATATGTATGCTTCGGCATAGCAAAAGTGTAGTGTCAAAGACATTCGTATGTTTCGGCATAGCAAAAGTGCGATGTTAAATGCTTAACATCTTGGGTATTTCTTTTCTCTCTTTTTATGCCCATGTATGATATGCTAAACATAAAAGAAAATATGCAAAGAAAATAAAAAGCAAAAAGATAAAAAATGCTTTAAATATCGTTGCAACCATGTATTCTAGGAGATGTGGGAGTTACAGGATGTACCTCGAAGGTGATAGTCCCCATCAAACAGTTATGATTGTGTGTGAGTTAAAGTCATTTTCTCATATCTCAGATCGTCATAACATGTATACACATATGCAATCTTGCGATGTTTTTCATACACAACATGCAATATTCTTTGTTACTTTTGATACATGTGCAGGTACAATATGATTTGGCCATCACAAAGGTTTTACATGTGCTAATGTATACTCACTAAATTGTCTTAACTTGTTTTTGAAAAATAAAATTGGTTAGACTTGTTTAGTGTGTGTGTGTGTTTTTGAGGATCTATGTGCTAAATTTTTGATTGAGAGATGATTTTGAGAGCTTAAAATGTTGATTGGATCTTTGGTTGAGGTACATGTTGAATTGCATTCATGTCTGTGTTTTTCTCTTCTCGAAAAATTGCTTTTAACTGCTGTCTCGACACCTCCTCGATACCTGGTCATCTGTCGAGCTTCTCAAGCCTTTTCTTATCGCAATCTCGACACATCTTCGACACCTGATGGATCGATCGAGAAAGTTCCTGTCTCCTCGATACCTCCTCGACACCTTGTAGATCGATCGAGCTTCTGTTCTTTGAAATTGTTCTTGTACCTCGACACCTGAAGCTATCGAAGGCCAAATCCTCGACACATTCCTCGACAGCTTCCTCGATACCTCTCGACATCTCAGCTATTGAGAATTACTGAAGTATCTATATAAGGCTCTGTTGCGATTTTTCTCTCATTCTCTTGATCTCTTCAAACCCTCTTCATTTTCGGTCTTCCCTTGGTTTCAATCACTTGGTAAGTTCATTTTTCCCTCCCTTTCTCATGCATTTCATGTTTTGAAACCTAGTTTTTGGGATTTTTGAAAATTTTTGGGGTTTTTCAAAATTGATGAGTTTTTCTTGAAATTTTGGGTTGGGTTTTCACTTAAATGCTTTCAAAATGTCATACATTGCATTCTATGTGCATTAGAATGATATTTACATGCATTTAGATGTGTGCTTTATGCTGTGTGATGGTAGGATTGGATTGGGCTGAGCCTATGATGCCTTTTGATTTGCATGTCACATGCTCATGCATTCCTGAACGGTTTTAGACCCCTTAAAAACAACCAGATTGGTTAGCCTAGATTAATTAGCCAAGTTGTTACTTAGTCAAATTAAACAATTCTAGGTTAAAACAATCAAATAATCATATCAAGATATAAAGCAACGAAAAATAAATGAACACAAGATATGATGACCCAGGAAACCACACGGTAAAAACCTGGGGAGGATTTGACCTAGCTATCCTCAAGGTAAACCTGAATCCACTATGCGAAAGAATTGAAGTTCATATAGAAGGACTACAAGCTCCCCGCTTGACTTCCTAATGCTACCCACTAGTAGAACTTACTGACACGACCACGTGCAAGCTCCGAATCCATGGACTCCTTCTTTCTTGGATTCTTCAATCAGCTACAAGCACCCCCGCTTGATTATCTTTAAGCTTCAATGGTAGCAACCAAGTTGATCATCAAAATGTAGATAATATCTTCAACTTGAAAACCCTAAGCTTTGTGTAAAGGAAAACTCCTCAAAGATCTCACAAGAGATTTACACAAAACAACAATGTATGAGCAACAATACAATTGGAGCAACCTTTAAAAACGTGGCTAGGGTTTTGTTTATATACCTAGGGTAAAAACATAAAACCCTAAACGTTTAATGAAGTAGGGCTGAGTTGGAAATTCTGCAGAAAAAACAACCTGTGCGATTTTCGATCGATCGAGTCTATTCTTCGATCGATCGAGCCAGGCCAAAAGTCCCAAGTACTTCTGCAGCCACTCGATTCTAACTTTACAATAATAAACCAACTTTGAGCAAGCCTAAACAAGACTAAATATATTGTTTTGATCATGGTTTGCTAACATTACAAATTAGAGTTCTAAATACATAAAATCCTAAGACCTTAGAACCTAACAATTCCCATGTATACGTTCTTTTTGTTCTACATATTTAATCTATTTGAACTGTGTTGGGACTTTTCTGATTGTCTCCCTCTCTATTTCTTTCTCATTCTTTTACGTTAGTAGTATCTGTGGCACCTAAACGTAAATCCACTCCTACTCGGAACCCTCTGCGTTCTGGAGCTTCCTCTTCTTTTGACTCTACTCCTCTTAACCTTTGGTTCCGTGATGGAGATGCTCACAAGGGATTTATGGAGAACTTTTCTCGACGAGGTGTTCATTCGGAACACCAAGTCATTCTGGCGGACTTCGCCGACACTGACCTTCCCTCTGTCATTCATAGTAGTGGATGGGAGTCACTGTGTGACGTCCAAGTCACTTGTCCTCTCGTGCTGATTTAGAAGTTTTACTCCAATATGCATGGGATAGATTGTTCAGTACCTCTCTTTTTCACTCGTGTTCGAGGTACGCGCATCCCTGTCACACCGCAGCTAGTTGCGGATGTGCTTAGGGTTCCTAGGATAGAGTTTCCTAACTATCCTTCTTATGAGTGTCTAAGGACTATGTCCAAAGATGAGCTCATTTTTGCCTTTTGTCAGTGCCCTGTTGATTGGGGTGAGCATCAGTACACATCATGTAGGCCTTTTGCTAAAGGTCCTAGATTCCTAAACATGGTGATGACGTTTGTACTCCATCCTTTCTCTCACTACAACTCTATCACAGAGCCTCGTGCTCGATTTTTGTTATCTCTTTTAGAGCATCTTACTATAGATTTTCCTTCTCACTTTATTCTTTCTATCATAGATGTTTATTTTGATTCGGCATCCCGTGATAAGCTCATCTTTCCTTTCGCTATCACGAGGATCTTACGCCATTTTTCTATTCCCTTTCCTGTGTCCGACCACTTCTCACACATATGTGCCATAGATGCCGCTTCCGTAAAACGTAGTGAGGCGTAGTTTAGGTCGCGATAGACGGATTCCACTCCTCCTTCCCGTTCGGCTCCATCCAGATCAGCTCCATCTACATTTGCTCCTTCTTCCTCTACGGGCGATGTATCTCTAGGAGACATTATGGCGCAGCTGTAGCGCATGGATACTCGCCTTGATATACTCTCCGCTGAGTTGTATCATGTTCGTGTTGGTCGTATTACAAGACGGCAGGCGACCATGGGTGTTTTTGCTCTAGAGGCTACTCCTTCACCACCTACTCCAGCAGCTTCAGATTCTGAGGATGAGAATGATAATAATGGAGATGCTAGCTCTACTGATGAGATGTCTACATGACACTCTACCCTTTGTCACTCGTGACAAAAAGGGGGAGTAGTTTTGGGATATGAGAGTAGTCATCTTAGAGGGAGAGTTAGTATAGGACATTTTTGATAGGGGGAGTGTTGATAGTTTGAGGGATGTAGTGAGCTTTTGATGTATCTTTTCTTTTCTATTCTTTATAGATATATTGATCTTGTATATAAGGTCCTTTGACCATTTTTACATACATTGTACTTATACTTCTTTTTATATGTGGATGTATGTTTCTTTCACCCCTCTCTTCATGTGTTGTTTCTTTTTTATCTTTATACACATGTTCTTTATACTTGTATGCAATCTATTATTTCTGTTTCACACAAGATGCCTTGATGAGTTTTGTTTAAAGTGTTTCAGAAATACAGGTTGTCAAAGTCTACTTGCCATAAACTCTTTTCTTGCAAAGTTTTTCAAGAGTTTGTGTTAGGATAGATTTTATTGTATCAACAAGTGAATATGAGTTGAGTGATTTATGACTTCTCTCATATGTTCATTTGTTTGTTGTGGTTTTGTCACAGATTGCCAAAGGGGGAGATTGTTAGGACTGATCGGTGCAAAACTGCAAGTGCACAGTATCGTAGTTTTATAGTAAAGTGATGAGAAAAGTACCGTCCTCAGGGATTGGTAACTTACTTTTGACAAATACCAAAATTATGCTAATCTCGATTTTATCTAGAGAAGTCACTAAGGTTATTGTAATTGGAATTTAAAATAAAATCAAATTAAAGAAAATAAGTAGAGGAAAAAAAATATGTTGTTCAAAGATTAAATTAATGGGAAGAAAACTTCTAGGAAATTGATTTCACCTAATCCCTCACTATGCTTTACTCATCTAGCTAATTGAATTTAATTCTCTCTATTTGTTAGTAATCTCTACACTCTTCCAAAAGCCTTTTTCGATAGTCAATTGGAAACCATCTTGTTCATCAATTTACACAAGAGTATGCAATTTAATAAAGCAAGAAAGCATTAAGACCAACGATTTTAATACTACATAGGTTCATACAAGTCTTTCGATCTCTATATTTACCTATGCTGAAATATTCAAGATCTATCCTATAATTCCCTCTTTTGACAGCAAATCACAAGATCAAAATCATCTAATTAATGGCCAGTTAATTAGAAGCAATAAACTCAGAATAAGTAAGACAAACATGAAAAGAATTAATTCAAATTAACATAGAAAAGCAAGCATAGTTCGGAACTAGATTACATCGTTTTCCTAGAATAAAGAAAATTTAGTTCATGCTAAGAATTAAATTCAACAATAACGAATTCACCATAATTTTTCTGAGAAGATTTGAAGGGAAAATAAACGCTAAAAAATCTGCTTCAGCGTTCCTCTGTTCAGCCCCTGTTTCAGCTTTTCTTCTTTTCTGTTTTAGCCTTTCTCTCTTCAGTTTCAGAGCCTCCTAACTTTCTGCTTCAGCCCTCCTTTTCTTTTCAGCGCCTCCCTTTTTTTTCAGCCGTGGTGCCCTTTTTTCCTTTTAGATGTGGTGCCCTTTTCAGCCCAAAACATTTGTCTTTTTCAGCCCAATGTTTCAGCCCAATACCTTGCTTTCTTTAGCCCAAAAACCTTGCTCCTTTCAGCCCAACATTTTCTCTAGCTGTTTCACATCTCTTTTATTTGAATAAATCTTCATTTTCTTCAAATCTGCAATAAAATTTAAATAACAATAATGAAGTCTAAAATCAACAAAAAATAAATAAAATTAGATTAAAGTTTAAAGTTGAGAAGTGATAAATTATGCTAAATTATGCAAGTCATCAAGGACATATGTGTTTTCACTTGTTAAGAACATATATCACTTATTTATGTAAATTTGCTAAATCCTTTGACAAAATGCACTCTACTTGTAATTGGGTAGTTCTAGGTGTTTTTAATACTTCAAGAAACAAGGTTTCAAGGTCAAACGTTGAAGTCATCAAGTCTGTCCAAGAAAAAGCAAGTTGAAGTGCAATTTCATTAAAGCTCGACACCTGCCCGATAGCTATCTCGACACCTGCTATCTGTCGAGATTTATAATTTCAGATTTTCTGATATGATTTTCTTGGAATCCGTGAATATACTTTTGGGTTTTCTTTTCTCCAAACCCTAAACATATAAAAGGATTGTTTTAAGAGTCGTCAAGTGTGACACAAGTTGCAAAAGCATTGAGCAATCTCTGTTCAAGCAAATTGTGATCAAAAGACGAAGTTCTTGACCTAGTTCATCTTCTCTGAAGAAGTTGCTGTGTATTTGCACCATAGGGTTTTGTGACTAAGCATCTTCCTGATCTTTATCGTGTAGGATGAACTGAAGAACTTTGCAGCCAACCTCTCTTCCTTAAGTTGGTGTTTTGAAGTCGCGTACTGGGATCCGCGCATTGGTTAGTCACGTACTTGGGAGCCGTGCATCAAAGGTGGGAACTGTCGCTGCAGATCAAGTCCAATTAGGTATTGGGGTAAGGGTTCAACTGTAGGTTGGTAAAGTACTTGGGATTCCTTTACTTGTAACCGCTTGATTTGATAATAGTGGAGTTTCGGGAGTGGTGACCTGAAAATCACCCAGTGGGGTTTTTGCCGCGAGATTTTTCCCCATTCGTAAAAAAATCACCGTGTTATTTAATTTCCGCTGCATATTTAGTTTTTGGTGATTTGTTTGTGCTTCCATGCAATTGTATGATAAATTGATTAATTAATAACTTGGCTAATTAATTAATTAGTTTAATCACAAGGGGTCATTCAGTTTGTGGCCTATCAATTACTAATATGCAAGAATTGATGAAATAGAATGATGAATCGAAGCGGAAGGCGTGCCATGAGACTCCGACTATGTCGCAGTCTCGGCGTAATCGCAATGACAACGACGATGAGATCCAGAGTCTAGAGAATAGTAGAAGGGAGACTTTAGAACATACCGCGCAGTCAACTCATGGTAGTGACCAAATGATGAAGAACATGAGAAAGGAATTAGACGAGGTTGTAAATGCCATGAAGGGAAAGACGACAATAGACCTGGATGGTATGATTAAGAGGACCGACTCACCTTTCATAGCTAGTGTTTTGGAGTGCCCTTTGCCTCCCAAATTTCATCTCCCTCAGCTGGAGGTTTACGATGGCACTAAGGATCCCTTGGACCACATAGGGGCGTTCAAAACAATTCTAAGCCTTTAGTAAACCCTAGATGAAGTCATTTGCAGGACATTCCCAACAACCCTTAAGGGAGTGGCACAGGTATGGTTTAGTAAGTTGCCTGTGACATCCATTGTAAATTTTGACCAGCTGAGTGACTCCTTCGTTTGTCACTTCATTGGGGGCCAACGCCATAAGAGGTCGACTTCCTATTTGCTAACTGTAAAACAACAGGAAGGAGAGACCCTGAGAGAATATGTGAAACGGTTTAATAAAGCAGTCCTAAAGATTGATGAGGCTGATGAGCAGGTGATAATGACAACCTTCCAGGCTGTGCTGATCAACTCTGACCTCGTTTTCTCTCTATAGAAAACTCCTCTGACCTCAATGACGGATTTGTTGTTTAAAGCACAAAAATACATGAATGCGGAAGACATGTTGACTGCAAAGGGACTGACAGGCAAGCGAAAGAAAGACGAAGGCGTGGAGTACTAGAGCAAGAAATAGGAGCACAAAGATAATCTTATGGAAGCTAAGGCTAGCAAAAGTGGTTTGGATGCATCATCAAAGAAAAAGCAGAATTTCACCCCTTTGATATTGCCTGTGGACAAGATTCTCATGAAGATAAAGGACGACCTTGCTCTGGAATGGCCTAAACCATTAAGCTAGTCTTTAAAACAGAGAGATACGAAGAAGTATTGTCGCTTCCATAAGGACCATGGTCATTATATAGATGAATGCTGAGATTTGAAAGAACAGATAGAGGAGTTGATCCAAAGGGAAAAACTTCAAAAGTTTGTTAAGAAAGACTACTAAACTCACCAGCAAGTAGAGGAGAAGCCTATTGACGACCAAAAGGAGGAAGATCAGGACAATCTTAAACCAATCGTGGGAGAATAATGACAATCATTAGGGGACTAGTCGTGGGAGGATCATATAAGTCCTTGAGGAAGGCAGTCCAGAGATAGGTGAACAGTGTTTATGTCAAGCACCCAATGGCAAAACATCGTCGCACTGGGAATGACGACATTGTTTTTTCTGAGCAAGATGTGAAGGGGATTAGGTAGACCCATGATGACCCCCTCGTCATTATGTTAATCATTGAAGGATTCAACACCCGAAGAGTGCTGGTGGATAATGGAAGCTTGATAGATGTAATGTATATGGTGGCTTTCTAGCAGATGAAGTTGGATCCAGAGTGCCTCAAGCCCTTTGAATCTTCGTTGGTTAGCTTCAGTAGGGATCATGTTTATCTAAAGGGTATCATTTCATTACAAATTATAGCAGGGACCTACCTCGCTCAAGTGACGAGGATGGTAGACTTCTTGATTGTTGATTGCCCTTCATCTTACAATGTGATCCTTGGATGACCAACCCTTAATCTCCCTAAGCCAGTAACTTGCACATATTGCTTGAAACTGAAATTCTCGACCCCCCACGAAACTGGAGAAATCACTGGGGACCAACTTTTAGCTGGGGAATGTTACCAAGCGGTCCTAGCATCTAGGGAAAATCACACTTGGATGGTAGAAGAGGAACCACCCAAACCTATGGAGGAGGCCTAAAATGTTGTGCTAGTAAAAGGAGACCCATCCAAAACCACCAAGGTAGGAAAGGAGCTTCAACAAACTTTGAATGACGAGTTAGTGAAGTTTTTGAAAAAGAACTTGGATGTCTTTGCATGGAGCCATAAGGACATGCTAGGGATTGACAGACAAGTAATAAAGCACAGTCTCAACGTCGACCCAACAAAGAAGTCCGTTCAGCAAAAGAGGTGAGTATTCGCCCCAGAGCAAAATAAAGCAATCATGGAAGAGGTGGAAAAGCTTTTAACTGTTGGATTCATTCTAGAGGTCTACTATGCAAAATGGCTTGCCAATGTTGTTATGGTAAAAAAGTCCAATGGAAAATGGAGAATGTGTGTGGACTTCATCAATTTGAACAATACATGTCCCAAAGACAGTTTTCCCTTTCCCAGAATTGACCAGCTTGTTGATTCAACAGTTGGTCATGAACTACTAACCTTCATGGATGCTTTCTCAGGTTATAACCAAATCCTAATAAAGGAAGAAGATCAGGAGAAAACTGCGTTAGTCACTAGCCAGGGCCTATATTACTAGAAAGTCATGCTGTTTGGACTGAAGAACGCATGTGCCACCTATCAAAGATTGGTAAATCAGATGTTCAGCAAGTAGATAGGCAGAAATATGGAAATCTATGTAGAGGCTATGCTCATGAAAAGCAGGGAAATTCAAACCCATCTTGCAGACCTTTAAGAGACATTTGACGCTTTGAGAATGTATAGAATGAAGCTTAACCCTGTGAAGTGCCTTTTTGGGGTCTCATTAGAAAAATTCCTAGGTTTCATGGTATCTCAGTGAGGAATTAAGGCGAACCCAGAGAAGGTCAAAGCCATACTTGACATGGTTTCTCCCAAGACAGTCAAGGAGGTGCAAAGATTGACGGGGCGGGTAGTAGCATTAAACAGGTTTATCTCAAAGGGCACTGACAAGTGCCTCCCTTTCTTTAAAGTTCTTAAGAAGGCTTTTCAGTGGACGAACGAGTGTGAGGCAGCATTTCAGAACTTCAAGGAGTATCTAGCCAAGCCCCCATTATTGAGCCCGTCAGTAGAAGGAGAAGATTTGTTTTTATACTTAGCTGTATCACAAATAGCCATTAGCTCAGCATTGATCTGTGAAGAATCCAAGATACAACAGCCAGTGTATTACACAAGTCAGGCTTTTCAAGGTGCCAAATTAAAGTACCCACGCATGGAGATGATGGCCTTTTCATTAATCATGGCTTAGAGAAAGCTCGTCTATACTTCCAAGCCCATACCATTATAATTATAACAGACTAACCAATCCGAAAAGCTATGAGCAATCCAGATGCTGCGGGTCGCATGATCTAATGGGCCGTCGAGCTAAGCCAATTTGACATCGAGTACAGGCCAAGAAAAATGATCAAAGCTCAAGCTTTAGTGGATTTCCTTGTAAAATTTACTCTTCTAGACCTTGATCAGGGAGTAAAGTATTGGATAGTTTGCACAGATGGTTTGTCTGTTACAGGACTTGGGGGCGTCAGTATCATAATGAAGTCACCTGAAAAGGACGTCCTTCAGTATAGGGTTTAGCTACAGTTTCTTGCAACAAACAATAAGGCAGAGTATGAAGCAGTCCTTACTAGCCTAAGGATTGCAAGAGCTCTAGGAATCAAGATTTTGAGATTAAGGACTAAGTCTAAGCTAATAGTTGGGCAAATAACCAACGAATATGAAGAAAAGGAAGAAAGAATGAAGAAATACCTTCAACTGATGAATTAACTCATTGACAAGTTTGATGATGTCAACCTTGAGCTAATCCCAAGGGAAGAAAACTCAACTACTGAGGAGGTTACCAAACTTGCGTTGACTGAAGATGCTTTAGCAATGACAGATTTGCTCATAGAGGTTCAGACAACCCCCAGTATCGATGGACAGTAGAACCTTGCGATTCAACAACCAAATAACTGGATGGACCCGATCCTATCCTATATTAGAGATGGCCATCTTCCATCTAACCTGTCAGAAGCAAAGAAGGTCAGAGTTAGAGCCACAAGGTTCACTGTTTTGAATGGAGAACTCTATAAAAAAAGGATTCTTGATGCCATACCTAAAATGCTTGACCCCTGATGAAGCAACGTATGTGTTGAAAGAAATACACGAAGGTGTTTGTGGTAACCATTTAGGACCTCAATCATTGGTGGGAAAGACAGTTAAGGTAGGCTACTTTTGGCCAACTATGCAGAAGGATGTAGTTGAACTTGTGAAGAAATGCGATAAGTGTCAGCAGTTCGGCAATGTGCAGAATATACTTGGGAAATTACTAACGAGCATCTCCTCACCCTGGCCATTTACCACATAAGGAATAGACATCGTCAGTCCACTCCATCTGGGAAAGAGGCAAATGAAGTTTTTGCTTATGGCCATTGATTATTTCACCAAATGGGTAAAAGTGGAACCACTAGCAGTAATCACAGAAGGCAAGATACAGACCTTTGTTTGGAAGAACATTGTCTGTATGTTTGGGATCCCTAGGACAATTTGTTAGGTTCTAAGATTTTAGGAACTAATGTATTAGAACTTTAATATGTATTATGTTGGCAAACCATTATCAAAACATAAAGTCTAGTTTATGCTTGCTCAAAGTATGATTTGATGTAAACTTGGCATTGAGTAATTGTAGGAATTACTATTCAAAATCTACAAGGCTCGATCGATCGAACCTCGTGAATCAGTAGTTTTCTATAGAATTATTAAACCAGCCCAAGCCCATTTGACGTGTAGGGTTAAGTGTTTCACTCCAATTATAAAAGGAAAAACCCTAGCTACGTTTTAGGCATCTTTTGTTGAGTTGTGTATTGAATCTTTTGTGAGATCTGAGAGGTGTTTACCTTCGTACACACACATAGAGTTATCAAGATCAAGATTCATGTTAAGAACGTGATGATTGTTTTAGTTGCTGCATAAAGAACTTTAAAGAAGATCTGAAACCTTTGAGTAGAGTCTTAAAATCACAAGTAGGAGAATTTGTGGTTGCTGCAGATCAATGAAAAAAGTAGTTCGTGGACTCGGAGTTGTCATGTGGTCTTGGTAGTAAGTTTTCTACATGAGGTAGCAATAGGATGTTAGTGGTCTAAGTCTTATTGTACAAACTTCTGTTTTTATCTTGAGGATAGCTAGGTTACATCCTCCCCAGATTTTTTACCGGTTAGGTTTTCCTGGGTCATCAGATTTGTGTGTTCTTTATTTTTTTCGCTTTATATCTGTTTTACACATATTGGTTTAACCTAGATCCAAATTAACAAACTTGTTAATTAACTTGGCTTAGTATTAGGTTAAAAATATTGTGTTAAGGGGTCTAAAAACTAACACGTTCATCTCTGATAATGGTTGATAGTTTGACAATCGAAAATTCCAGGAATTTTGTGCAGAGCTAGGGATACAAAACTAGTACTCGTCACCTAGGCACCCACAAGCTAAGGGGCAGACAGAAGTAACAAATCGTACTTTGCTTAAACTCATCAAAGTGCGACTTGAGGTGGCAAAGGGTGCATGGCTTGAAGAGGGTGTTATGGGCTTACAAGACAACAACAAGAACACCAACTGGAGAAACTCCATTCAAATTGGTCATCGGCACTGAAATAGTTATTCCAACCGAAGTAGGAGTATCCAGTCTTAAGCAAGCTTATTACAACGAAGGTATAAACAATGATGAGCTAAAACTCAGCTTGCATTGTTTGGCTAAAGTTAGAGATGAGGCAGCCTTGAGGATAGCTCGGTATCAACAAAAAATGCAAAAGTACCACAATTAGAGGGTTAAGCTTAGAAGGTTTAACCTTGATGACATGGTGCTGCAGAAAGTCTCACAAGCTACTAGGGATCCAACGCAAGGGAAGCTGGGACCTACTTGGGAAGGTCCATATAGGGTCGTCCGTTACTCCAGACGAGGAAGCTATTACTTGAATGATTTGAATGGCGATCCACTGCTTCGTCCTTGGAACGTGGAACATCTTAAGAAATACTATCAATAAAAGCCATTGGTTGGTCTAATAAGCGTTGTTTGTAAGAGCACCTTGCCTGACGACACATCAGATAAGTGAGATTTCATTGGTGTGTATTTTTTTTTTCCTTTAAGTATTTTGATAAAGCTATTTTTAGTTGCTATTTCCTTGTAATTCCCTTGTATATGAGGATTGCATGAAATAATAAGGCTTTTTTCAGCCATTCCTTTTTTTCAATAAAGTTTGACAGGGTGTCAAGGCTAAGTTCAATGATGAAAAGGAAGTATCAAAATCTATCAACAAGTTCAAATCACAAACGAGATAAAAACATGAATGGTAAAAGCTCAAATAACGAGTTAAAATCATAAATGTGATGAAAACTCAAAAGATGAGTGAAAGTCACAAAATATGGTAAAAACTCAAAATGATGAGTTAAAATCATAAATATGGTAAAAACTTAAAAGATGAGTTAAAATCACAAAATATGGTGAAAACTCAAAATGACGAGTTAAAATCACAAAGCATGGTAAAAAACTTAAACGACGAGTTAAAATCATAAATGTGGTAATCACTCAAACGATGAGTTAAAAATCATAGAATATGGCGAAGACTCGAATGACAAGTTAGGACCATATCCATGATAATAAATCTATCAATAAGCTAAAACCACAGAACATGACAAAAACTCAAATGACGAGTTAAAATCTTGAACAAGTATATAAACAGTAAGCATGAATCATAAGTAAAACAACTTCAAAGTTCAAAACTAAATGAATTCATTGTTTTTAAAACATAAGCCTTAAAACAGGAGGCATCTATTGTTTCTAACTTAAAAGCCTCAAAACAAGGAGGCACCTATTGTTTTTAACTTAAAGCAAAATAAAGTTATTTAAATGTTTTCAAGGAGCACTGAAGATCTCTTCAACATGGCCCACGTCCGTGTGCACCTCATTCGTACCTCCTTTTGCAACAGCACTGTCTCCTCTAACAGCATCAGTAGCTTTAGCAATAGTTTCACCTTCCTTTTCGTTGGCCTTGTCAGCAAGGATTTCATTATCTATAGCTTCAAAATTTAGGCTTGGAAAATCCGTAACATGGCTGTGGTGCTTCATCATCCACTGAAGAAAAAGCTCGAAGCCCTTGAAGTATTGCTCAAACTGGATATCATAGAAACGATCAGAATCCACAAACTTGGCTATCACTTTCTCATGTTCCTCGTCCTTTTTTAGGAAGGCAGCTTGAATTTCCTCATCCTTCTGAATGACGAGTTTCTTCTCAACCTTTAACACCTCCTTAAGTTCCTTCACCTTCTCCTTGGCCCTCGTAGATTGGTCCATAGCCTTGATCAGATCCTTCCTTAACTTTGAGCTCTCTGCCTTAATGGAATCAACCTTAGAGTTGGCCACCGCTACCTTCTCTTCACTATTCAAGTAGTCCATTGTCAAACAAAGGGACTTACCAAGAACCTGAAAAACAAAGGAAGGATTAGAAATTTTTAACAGGTATAAATACTTAATGGGTAATGAAGAACTGTTGAGTAAAATACCTGCACCAGCTTGTGAATATAGCGGCTGACTAGTTTGTGGGAAGGAATGGATGAGAGATCCTTAAGTTCATCGTTAGTAATGACGTTGTGAGCTCGTCCAAGGGCAATGGTAGGGTCCTCCCAAACACTCTTGCCAACTTTAGCCTTCCCTTTAGAACGTGTGGTTGGAGGACTGAAGGCCATCATCTCGAGGGAAGGCATGGGAGAGGATGAGGTACCAAAAAGTGACAAGAGGGAAGGAGTCTCGTCCTTCCCTTCATCAAGCTTATGCTTCTTCGATCTAGGGGTAATATGAGACAAAGGCTCATCTTCAAGTTCTTCACACGAGCATATTTGTCTTTGCTATACCTGGTGGCCATTTTTGCAAGAAGAAGGTTAGATGGGTGAGATCCTATAAGATAAAATAAGAAAGGAAGGAGAATTAAAACTTACTTTTCTCTTCCTAGGAAATTTTCTTCAAAACATATGCAGAAGGCTCGGGTTTAAGGCAACACTTATATAAGCGATGAGGATCAACCAGCTTGTTAAAGTCGTCAACTGTGAGGACAAATTAAAGGGCAGCTTTAATTTTTCCTTGATAACATTCCTCCAACAAGGGTCGATCAAAAATTGAAAAAAATTTAGAAAAAAATAAAGTTAATACAACTAGTTTAATGAAGAGGAAGAAGGACGCACCAAGAGAAGGGATTTCCCATTTCTGTAGCAACCACGGGACCTCACTCCACAGGTCGTTAGACATGGTTTCCCATCCAAATCTAGAAATGAAGAAATATCATGACTTCCAATCACGAAATGAAGTAGGAAAGCTACAGACAATTCTAGACTCCTTATTCCAAGTTAGGAGTTCAAAATACCCATAATGGGTGGAAGGTTTCAAATGGTACATGTAAATAAATTCATTTAGGGTAATCATGTCCCCATCATGGACAGATACCCATATCGACATACAACCAATGGTTGTCCTCCATACGTTAGGGATGAGTTGATCGGGTGCAACATTGAGAGTAGAAAGAAGTTGCATAATAAAAGGAAGAACAAGAAATCAAAGGTCACATGAAAAGGTAGCTTCGTAAAAACTCACCTTGCCATGAGCACAAGTGCATGCTTTTTCATTAGGACAAGGTAATCTTATAACAACCCCTCAAATGTCTAGACTCTAAAAGGCAAGACTCGGAGAGAGCACAAAAAGGGATTGAAGACGAAGAAGTTTTTGAAGAAGAGGAGGGTTTTGAAGATGATGGGGTTTTTGACACTACAATTTCGAAATCTTTATTGGTAGACTCACCACTCGATGACAAGCTAGTTTCTAGTTCACTAGACCTAACGTCACTATCTCTATACTTTATAGCAGTCATCTTTAGATGATTGCTATCTCATGATCCGCCCAAGGAGGGCCTTCCATATTCCTTAGCTCGTTCAGATAATAGACGACAAAGGAACAAGGGGGGCAACTGACAAGTAGCATGTAAATGGTTGTCTGTTACTCGCAAACCATCCACGACAATGACGAGTAAGAGTATGGACGAACGTAAGTGCATTAATTCTAGACATAATTGTCACATGGTCAAATTTTCACTCAAATTTTTTGCCTGTGATGGCCTTAAGTCCTTGACTTAGTCTCAGCCAACACCATACACACATTGCAATAACACTTAGAATAGATTATATAGGGATGTTTAAGCACACAACACACACAATATTTACAGGGAACCCACCCCCAACCTTTATTACTTAATCTCAAGTACAAAGGAAACCCTTTTACAAGCCTAGAGAATTACATAGAATTTTCCCAAGGCCAAATACACTCAACTTATCCTTGTTCTTCTTGCTATCTTTCTTCTACTATATCTGTTGTAGAATGATCAAGGGTTGGTTATAAACAAAAAATGTTGGGATTAATTTGCCATCATTGAGTATTAATTACTCTAGTTGTAGTATAACAGTGCACTAAGTATTAACTTAACATGAGGCTATATAAAGCCAAGAAAGACAAGTAATAAAACACGATCACATAATTTCCATATAAATTATAGATTTTCCAAAAGAGAATAAGCTAACTTAAGCATTGGAGGGTCCTTGGCAGGCCCCAAACTGGTCCCTTTATCCATTGGGTGCTTTCTATGACACGGGATTTTAGGTCGTCCATCATATCGACGAGGAACATATTGACAAGGTGAATTCCTGCTTCATCACATATGAACAACCTCATGTGCACATAATCAAGTCTGCATACGCAGCCTTGATCATGCGCACGTGGGTTTCTACCCAGAAACCTTAGAAACACAACAAAGCAAGGTTTCAACACATGATTTCTAGCAACCTAACATCTTTTAAAACATACAAACACACAAACCTAGGATATACAAACATATCAAAGTATAAAAAAAAGGAAATAAAGAAACAAAACAAAAATTGAATTAAAAGCATAAAAGAAAATAAATTTTTAAAAATGAATACCTCAAAGAAAAGGCTCCTAGGCTTGATTTTTTACTGTTTCCCTTAGTCAAATTTATCACAAATCAATAAGAATACGATTAGTAATCTTAAAATTCAAAGATCGAGGCTGGAATATGCCCTAATCAAATAAAATTGATTTGAGAATGTTTTATGAAAAACTCCCTCTTTGATTTACTATTTCTAGTGAATCTTAATGTTTTCCTGTGGGATTTTTGTGTGTTTTTGAAAGGTACCATGTATGACTATTTATATTGTGAAAATGGAGGTTTGGAACGGCTCCCAAACGATGTGGGATTCGTTCTAAACCTTAGTCTTTAATGCAAAAAACTTGCCTTTCTTGTGCTCTTGAAACCCTACCTGTGTGCGCAGGCTCATGCCTATGTACGTAGGCTTCTAGGTTGCGTATGCAGGTTCATTTCTATCGAGATTTAATGTTGAAGCTCGACAGAAGCTGTTTTTGTCGAGACTTACGAAATCAGAATTTTCAGCCCATGTTTATATTTATATAGGGTTTCTTTTCTTACAAGCCTAGACATATATAAGGCTTATTTTTTAAGGCCGTCATATAGGGAGAACACATGCAGAAAGTGACCTAGTTCATTATTCTATTTGAAGAAGCTACGGCATCTTTGCGCCATAGGATTTTATAACCAAGGAGCTTCTTGATCTTCATTGTTGATGAACTAAAGAACTTTGCAGCTAATATCTTCTTCAAGTTGTTGGTGTAAGTCACGTACTTGGATCCGTACATCATTGATTAGTCATGTATTGGGATTTGTGTATTGAACTGAAAGATTGCTAATACAATACAAGTCCAATTGAGTATTGGAGTAACGGTTCAAATGTAGGTTGGTATTTTGGAATAGGCCAAAGGGTTTGGTAAGATTCCTTATATTTGTAACCGCTTGTGATTGATAATAGTAGATTCTTGAGAGTGGTGACCTGAAATTCACCCGATGGGGTTTTGCCTCAATAGTTCTCTCCATTTGTAAACAAATAACCCATGTTAAATTTATTTTTTGCTGCATTTAGATAATTTGGTAATTTGTTTATGCTGCCATGCTATTGCATGAAATTTGATCTAATTAATTAACTTGAGTAATTAATTAATTTGCAAAGGGTTAATTCATTTTATTCCAACAAGTGGTATTATAGCGGGCACACTCTGATTAGGTTTTAATCTTTGCTGTGTGATCCATTGATCCCTGTTGTCATGGATAGTGGATAGTCTCTTATTATACCTCCTTTATTTAATGACACTAACTATGCATACTGAAAAGTACGCATGAAAGCTTTTTTGCAGTCTTTAGATGAGAAGGTTTGGCAAGCTGTGGAAATTGGCTAGGTGAAGCCAAAGGAAGCACTGAATGATTGGGATAAGACCAAGATCAAAGCAGTAAACTTCAACAATAGAGCATTGAATGCCTTATTTAGTGCGGTGACCAATGAGGAGTTTAAGAAAATATCATCAACTGAAACTACAAAGGAAGCATGAACCATTCTCTAGACAACCTATGAAGGGACTAAGGCTATCAAGGATTCAAAGTTTCAAAGGCTCACGACTAGCTTTGAGGAGATAAAGATGGAGGAGGATGAGACGTTCAATGAGTTCTATGCCAAGCTAAAGGACATAGTAAACTCAGCATTCAATCTTGGTGATCATATTCCCAAGTCCAAGATTGTGAGAAAGGTGCTCAGATCTCTCCCTGAGAGATTTCATGCCAAGATAACAGTGATTGAAGAATCAAAGGACATTGATAGCATTCCTTTGATGGAGTTGATTGGCAACTTGCAAACCTATGAATTGGGTTTCACTAGACTTAGGAAACGAACCAAAAGTAAGAATATGGCACTGAAGGCCAAAAGTAATGAGACTGATAAGTTTTCAGATGATGAAGATTCCAAGATGAAGTCTTACATCACTAGGCAATTTAAGAAGTTCATGAAGAATGCCAATGTGAAAGGTTTTGACAAGGACTGTAAGCAATCCAGTTCTTCTTAATTCAAAAGTCAAGACAGAGGGTAAAAAGGATGCTAGGGATGATAGTCAATATACTATTCCCTCTAGACCAAAGTGCTTCGTATGTCTAGGTTTTGGACACATGAAACAAGAATGTCCAACATATCTCAAGTCGATTGGGAAAGCAAGGCTCTTGGTGCTACTTTGAGTGATACCGAGCCTGAGACTGAGTCAAATGATAGTGATGACGAGGGAATCTTGAGTGCTTTCGCTGCCACAATGGATCCTACTGAAGGGATCGTAGAAGTAATGGATGAAGAAGAGGACTTGGTGGAATCTAAGTTTGAGAAAATGGATGAATAAGATGACATCCACACAGCTTATGCAAAATTATACAAGGTTTCTAAAAAGTATGAGAAACAGTATAGGCTAGCCACCAAGAAGCTAAGTGATGCGGAGCTAGATCGAGAGGAGCTCTCTACCAAGGTCGATGAAGCCAATTAAACCATTGAAGCACTGCGATTTAAGAACAATTTCTTGGCTGAAAGGACCAAGAAGATTGACGTGGAGATGTTTCAAGTCAGAGCTCAATTGGAGAGGACTTACAGTGCAAAGCTTGATGAGATACTAAGCTTTCAGAAAACTGCTTCTGATAAAACCAGTTTGGGGTATGAATTCTCTTCTCCTAATATTGTCTCTTCTAGTAAGATTGTTTTCATTTCACCTGCTAATGATAATGATGCTGAAAATAATGAAGCTAAAATTGAAATAGCTAGTGAGAACGTAGATAAGGGAAAATCTATTTTAGGAGCACCTCCTAAGATTGAAAAGAAAGAGCCTAGGAACTCTAGGATTAAGAAAGACAATTATAAAAATTCTCAATAAAAGAAGCTGCATTTTTGTCATCACTGCGGAGCTTCAGGGCACACTTGTCCAAATCGCTATAAGTGGTTAGCCACTCAAGAAAGTAATAGTATGCTCTCGTTTGGAAACCAGAATCAGTTTCCATCCTTTCTTACTCCTCTAAGAGATCTTCTTAAGGCTATTATGTTCCTTTTGAACCTTAATGGATTCAATTCTTCCCCCTCTCCTCAGGATCAAGGGTTCACACAAACGAAAGGTCCTTCCTCCAATTCAAAAGTGTGGAAGGAAAAAGGCTTCAAGTGATTAAGTCACTTTCTCTCTCTTTTGTTCTTGCTTGTCCTGTTTGTTAGTTTTTTTAAAGCTTTTGCATCAGTCTAGTTTTATGCTTTGTGTTTTTCTTTATATTTTTGTTTGGTTATTTACAGTTCTTGTTTTTCATAAAAAAAAAATTGAAAAATAAAAAAAATACAAAAATAGTGTGTGTATGTGTATTTTGGTACTTGTGTACCTTGGATGGCCTTTGAAACAAGGTTTCTAAACTTAGTATCTCTTGTAACTTAGATGAGCATCTCAATGCACAACTAAGCAAGTGAGCTTTGTGGCTCATGTTTGTGATGTGTATGATCAAGTGATCTTTCACTCTTTATACTCTAATCACTCTTTTTGACAGGAAGGACTAGAAAATCCTAAGAGAAATGCATAAATAACTATTTCAGCACTAAAGTCTGCCAATCATGTATAACATCTGTATGCTTCGGCATAGTAAAATTGTGATGTTTTTGGCTTACATAATTGGGTATTTCTTTTCTCTCTATATATGCCCATGCATGGAATGCTTAAAAAGGAAAATATGCAAAGAACATGAAAAGCAAAAAGATCAAAATTCTTTTAAAAATGGTTGTAAGCATGTTTTTAGGAGATGTGGGAGTTATATGATGTACCTCAAAGGTGATAGTCCCCATTAAATGGTTATGATTGTGTGTGAAGTGTATTAGATTACTTCATATCTTGAATCTTCATAATATAAGAAACTTGTGCACTCTTGCTATGTTTTCCCACACAACACACATACTCTTTACTGCTTTTGATACATGTGTAAGTACAAAGTGATTTGGCCATCACAAGGAATACATGTGTTAATATATCCTCACTAAACTCTCTTAACTCGTTTTTAAAATATAAAATTGGTTAGACTTGTTTAGTGTGTGTGTGCGTTTTCGATCTATGGATGCTTTGCTTATATGTTGAGAGATGTTTTAAGAGCTTAACATGTTGAGTGGATCTTTGTTTGAGTTGCTTGCTTGTTGCATTCATCTTTATGTGTTTTTTCTCCCTTGAAAAACTCATTTTCTTCTAGCTCGACAGATACCTCGACATATCCTTTTCCATCAAGCCTCTTTGCTTTGCTCTCGATAGATTCTCGATAGCAGGCCGTTCCATTGAAATTTATGGGTTTCTTCTCGATAGCACCTCGATAGCTTCTCGATCCATCAAGATGATTTCCTTGAGCTTCTGTCTCCTCGACACCTTCTCGACAAATCCTCGATCCATCAAGACCATCCTTTAGCTATTGACAGATCCTCGATAGATTCTCTTCTGTCGAGATTTAGTGCTCTACAAAGTCTTGATAGATTTCTCGATCCATCGAGCTTCATTTTCTATCTATAGGATAGGCGCGATTTCAGATTTCATTTTCTCACTTCTCTCTTGATAAAAAACTCTCTCTCTCAACCCAAAACTCTTTCTCACTCTCAAATCTCCTCACCCTCGTGTTTTTGGGCCTAGATCAAGCTCCAAACACTTGGTAAGTGTTCTTATCTTCTCTCTTTTCATGCATTCATGCATTTTAAACCTAGGTTTTGGGGCTTTTCAAAATTTTTGGGGTTTTTTGAGTTTTTCATGAAATTTTTGGGTTGGGCTTTGTGAAATTGTTGTTATGTGTTCATGCATTGCATCTTCTATACATTAGAAAAATGTTTCATGCATTTTAGCATTGTGTGCTTGATTAAACTTGTCAGTGATGTTAGGCTTGGATTGGGTTTTTCCCATGATGCTTTTAATTTATGCATATCACATGATCATGCATTCTTCATGCATACGTTCTTTATTTATTTATTTATTTTTTCCTTTTCTAAGCATGTGTTGTGTTTCCTTTTGTGTTTCTCTCTCTCTCTCTCTCTCTCTCTCTCTCTCTCGGATAGACTACGTTATGGCACCCAAACAATGCAAATCTACTCCAACTCGAAACCCTTTTCGTGGTTCCGAGTCATCCTCTTTTAATCCTCCTGTTCCATCTCATAATCGATTCTGTGATGAGAAGGCCAAGACAGACTTCTTTGAGAACTTCCAGAATCGTGGCATTTATTCGTAATGCCAGGTCATCCTATCAGATTTCTCTGACACTACGCTACTTGATGTCATTTGGACTCGGGGATGGGGATCTCTCTATTAAAAACCCGTGCGTTGTCCCGTCATGTTTATTCAGGAGTTTTACTCCAACATACACGACATCGATACCTCTGTGCCTCAGTTTGTTTCTACATTCAGAGGTACACGTATCATAGTTACTTCAGATCTTATATCCGAGGTACTACACATATCTAAGGTAGTGCATCTTGACTACCTTGGCTGTGCGCATCTCCGTACTGTGTCTAGAGACGACCTCATCTCTCACTTCTGTGAGACTCCTTCCATAAGGGGTGGTAAGCTAAACACTCCATGCTCGGGTTTTACTAAAGGCCTGAGATCCTTTAACATGGTGATGACATTCACTTTCACACCATTGTCTCAATATAACTCCATCACTGAGCCTCGTGCTCATTTTCTTCTTTCCTTGATGGAGGATCTTTCCATCGACTTTCCCTCTCACTTTATCACGTCTATTATAGATGTGTATCAAGATACTGCTACTCGTGATAAGCTTATCTTTCCTTCGGCTATCACACAGCTCCTCCAGCACTTTCACATTCCCATTCCTCTCTCTCCTATTTTCATCATCATGGATACCATCAGTGCTTGTTCAATCTGACGGAGTGAGGCTCAGCTTCGATTGAAGCGGCCATGAGTGGAGATGATTGATCATACAGCTTCTGCTATTCCACCCTTTTCCTCGGCTCCTTCCTTCGCGGTTGGTGGTGTGACCCTCGAGGCCATCATGGAGCAGCTTTAGTAGATGCAGGCAGAATTTGGTGGTCGTCTTGAATATCTCACTGATGAGATGTGTTAGATGAACACTCGAGTAGGCCGTATTGCCCGTCGACAGGCTCGCATGGCTGGTTTTGCTCCTTCTCCCTCTCATTCTCCAGAGGCCTTGCCTAATGATGAGGTTGATGATGATAAGGATGATGCCGACTCTTCCGGTGATGATGAGATGGTGACCTCTCAGTGACTTGCCCTTCGTCATTTGTGACAAAAAGAGGGAGTGGTTTTGGCTTTTTTGAGAGTAGTCTTGTACTTAGGGGGAGAGTTAGTATATGACATTTTTTATAGGGGGAGTGTTTATTGTTTTTGAGGGATGTAGTGAGGACTTCATGTTTTTTCTTTTCTTCTTTATTTACATTAGCCTTTTGTATACCGGTCTTGTGACCATTTATTTACATACATTGTACTTTATTTTTCATATATGATGATGATGTATGTTTTTCTTCACCTACCTCTACATGTGTTGTTTCTTTTCTATTTTTATACACATGTTTCTTTATGTATACAATCCTTATTTCTGTCTCACATATGATGCTTTGATAAGTTTTGTTTAAGTGTTTCAGAAAGACAGACTGTGAAAGTCTATCATGCCGTGTACTCTTTTCTTGCAAATTTTTTCAAGAGTTTGTAGTAGGAATAGATTTGCTTTGTAATACAACAAGTAGTTATGAGTTTAATGATTTAAGACTTCTCTCATGATTATTTATTTTGTTGTGGTTTTGTCACGAATTACCAAAGGGGGAGATTGTTAGGAACATATTCTATGTAATTGGCTAATCCTTTGACAAAATGCACTTTATTTGTAATTGGGTAGATCAAGGATGAGTTTAAGACTTCAAGAAACATGTTGTTCAAGTCAAGTGTTAAATCCATGAAGATTTGACCAAGAAACAAGTGAAGAAGAGTTGTTCATTAAAGCTCGACAAAGGTCTCGAGAGAATCATTTCTATTGAGATTTAATGTTAAAGCTTGACAAAAGCTCGACACAAGCTATTTCTGTCAAGAACTAAAGCACCTTTTAGTCCCTACATTTTCAGGCGATTCTCATTTTAGTCCCTACATTTTATTTTTACCACTTTTAGTCCCTATTCTGAAAAACACTTCTCGTTTTGGTCCCTGCCGTTACTCATTTAACAGAATTATCCTACGTGGCAAACGGTCCAACAATAAATGCTAATGTGTTTATTAAAATAATATTAAAAAAATTATTTACATTTTAAAAATGCCACATCAGCAATTTAATTTTTCTAAAAAAGCCACGTCAGATAAAAATAATATAAAAATTTTTAACCTAATTATTTTTTAAAAGAAGAAAAGAAATTAGTTAAATTAATTTTTTTTCTTTTTTTGGAAGAACATGAAGAACTCAGAACTATGTGTTCTTCATTTTCTTTGATGAGTTATACATCACTTTAAGAAAAGATCAAGAGCTTCCTTTGTAGACCCATGTTGAGCTAGCCCCAAAATCATTGCACTCCATGTCCAAACATTTTTCTCTTGTACTCTATCAAACACCAACTATGCATAATCTACATCTCTAGATTTTGCATACATGTTGACAAGGGCAGTACCCAATTGAAAATTCAAAACCATCCCTCTCACAATAACTAGGGAATGAACTCATCTCCCTAAGCTCAAGTTTCCAAGCTCAGCACTCGTAGAAAGCATAACCACCATAGTGGTCTCATCCAGCTCAAAACCAAAATCCCTCATCTTCAAAAAATAACACATCCCATCATCAAACCACATGTTCTCAATACAAGCAGTTATTATAGCATTCCAAGAAACAACCGTTCTCACAGACATTTCATCAAACACCCTACATGCATCTGAAATCCTCTTACAACACCCATACGCATTGATCAAACTGTTCTGAACGTGCACATCAGAGTCCAAACCACACTTCACAACCTCCCCATGAACCTGCCTCCCTTCCTTAACTACCGTAACTGCCGCGCACCCTTGAAAAGGAATAGAAATGTGAGTTTATTGGGTCTAATTCCTCGCCTTCGCATTCCAAGAAATACCCATATTGCCTCTTTCGGAGAATCACTTGAGGCATATCCCCTGATGACAATGTTCCATAGCAAAGGTGTCGAATCATTGAAACAATAGAGAATTGACCAATCTGGGATAGAGAGAGTTTGAGCCATTTAGGTTTGAGTTTGAGCAAATCGTGAGAGAGAGAGTAGGTCATTTTAGAGAAAGAAAAGAAGAGAACCAACGCTGGTTGTGGTGGTGGCAGTACTGGTGATGAGTAGAGGAGGTCGGCCATGGAGGTTGAAAGAGTTGTGAGAGTTTTGGAAGAGAGAGGAAGCTTTGAGATTTAGAAGGGAGGGGAATCGGTTTGAAGGTTTTCTTTTGAGTGTGTGAAAATTTTTTGGGTTTGGATGCCAAGAAAATACATGAAAAAAAAAAAGAAAAAGAAAAGGAAGACAAAGAAAAGGTAAGAAAATAAGGATTAATTTGATAAGAATATTAGTCAATCTTTTTGGGAAGAACACAAATAACACAAAGAAAATAAAGAACAAATAGTTCTGAGTTCTTCATGTTCTTCCAAAAAAAGAAAAAAAAATTAATTTAACTAATTTCTTTTCTTTTTTTTTTTTTTTTTTAAAAAAGCTTCCCGTTTTGGTCCTTACCGTTACTCATTTAATAGAATTATTCTACATGGCAAACAGTCCAACAGTAAATGCTAACATGTTCATTAAAATAATATTAAAAAAATTATTTACATTTTTAAAAATACCACATCAACAATTTAATTTTAAAAAAAAAAATCCACATCAGGTAAAATAATATATAAAATTTCTAACCTAATTATTTTNAAAAAAAAAATTGAACTTCACATGAGTACTCAATAGAATAATTTTTGAATAGGCGAATTTGCAAAGTAATAGCATATTTATCTTCCATGACTCCATCACCCTATTTATCACCCCCCACCCCCCCCCCCCCCCCTCCTTTTCATTCTTTAGGCAGGTACAAAATCCTAAAATCTAAAACCTTTCCAGCAATAGGGTGATATGAGAGGATGACAGATGTTCTGTGCTTGTCCCCATTTGGTAAAATTGCTAGAGAAAGTGAAAGGAAATTATAAATGTTTCTGTACTCAATTTAACCACATAATCACATTAATGTTTTTCTTAGGAGTTCCAAGGATTTAAATTTTGACGTTGGATTAAAGTTCTGTCAGACAGTCACCCTGGAATTGGAATAACTTGGATAATATATATATATTTTTTAATATATAAGTTCCTACTGCTAAGGAGTTATCGATTCTTAATCCTATTAATATGAAGTTGCTCTCCATGAATTCAGAGCTCTGTGGATATATTCTTTAAATATCTTGCTTTTGTAAAACTGGGATTTTAGATTTTTATGAAGTTGAAACAGTGGCTTCCTTTTTTACATTTTTTGGTAAGTTACACACGCACCCAATAGGTTTTGAACCCATGTCCTCAACCCTCCTAGTGCTTATAAGGGGAGGAGGTGCCATTGGCATAACTGCAGTTTTTTCTAGAGAAGTAAATAGACTTTCAACCAACGTTTGACTTTTCCTCTCCCTTTTGCTATGGATTTGGTTTGGGTGTTCTTGCTAATTTTAATAACTTGAACTAGCTCTCTGATTTCTCCTCTAAAATTCTCTCTTTCCTTGATTCATATTCAGACTTGAATCATAAACCCACCACAAGCACACATAGACAAATTCCCAATTTATTTATTTATTTTTTTCCATTGTCATTTATGATGCAATTGGTTTGGTCTTTACCAAAGTTTTATTTCTGAAAAAAGTGCACACGTGCACACACACACACAGAGGAACTCAAATATAATATTAGAAGATTTGTTGCTGAAAAGGTCCGTGGTTTCTTGCTGTAGATTATATAAGGTATCTGACTCTTTCGGTATTTCTATTCTACTTCTTTAAAGCTAGAAGTTGATTTCTTTCTTTGTATGTTGTGTAGGGATATCATGGAGACACATCAAAAACATTTTTTTGTGGAGATGTTAGTGATGAGATGAAACGCCTCGTGAAGGTAAATGTTTGTTTGATCCCCACAAATGGGGTAATAACTAACATATTATTTTGGACATGCATGTAGCAATTGTTTTAAGTTGGAAGCATAGTTTCTTCTCAACCATTGTTGTTCTGGAAAGCTTTGTACCAATTTATCAAATAAATTATTGATTGTGCATTAGAGGTTGCCTCACTTATAGCTGTTCAATCTGTGTAATGTGGCAGGTTACTGAAGAGTGCTTGGAGAGAGGCATAGCTATTTGCAAGGATGGTGCTCAATTTAAGAAAATTGGAAAGAGAATTAGGTACTGCTTCTTGTGCTCATGATATGTTGGATCAGAAAAGAAAAGACATTTTTGTATAAGACTTAAGTGTCAACTCAAAAATGGTTAGAGTATGTGAATGTCAATTTGCAGACACCAATTAAAATGTCAGATGCTATTAGAAATAGATCCATGTCCACAGTATAATAGCCTATTTAGATTCTACAGTGAAATATGTTGAAGTAATTTTGTGCTTTATACTTTACTATTGATACTAGCATATAAATTTTAACTCATTAATGCAATAAAGTTTGCTCATCTATTGAGCATTATTTTAATGTATTCAACTCAGAACCTTATGAAAAAAAGTATTCAATTCAGAGCCTGTGAAGAAAAGAACTACCCACCAAAGAGAAGCACAGGGCTTGATACTTGGCAAGCTATGCTCAGTTTGTTTTGGTGTAAAACATTTTCCAGTATTTGGTACAATTGAAAATCTTGGTCTGTTGGTCAACGGAAAACCATTTTTACAATAAAAAAACAAAACCCCCAAAAGAGATACAAAAAATGTTTTATGCTTCTAAGCATAAAGCAAGCGTAAAACATGTTCCATGGCTTCCCATCCCACAGAACATAACAACAATAACAAAAAAAGAGAAGAAAAAAAGCTCTCATCTCAACTGTAAAGTTTTTCTAGTTGCTCTAGATAGTATTCATGTTGTGGATGAAAGTTATTGTTTAATTATATGAAATATTAATGATTTTATGTGCTAGTGAAATAGAGGAAAGTGTTTTTGCAATATTTTCTAGCGCCGCAACGAAACACAGGAAAAAGTCATTTTCCTTGCAAACATTTTTCCCGGGAAATATTTTATGTTGAAATGGAGCATTGGAGTGCACATCAAGTCTTTTGAGAAAGTTAATGAGTTAGTTATTTGTAATCAAAGAACGTAGGAAAAAACAAGTGCTCTGCATCAAAGTTTGAATTTTGACTGTCATAAATAAACTTTACCAAAATCTTTTTGTAATACACTATATCTGGGAAACCTTTTTAGGTAGTAAGGTGGATCTTATAATAATACTGAAATCAAAAGGAAAACTGTAATTTCAAGTATGAGTAGATTTAGTACCTTGGTCTACTATGACTTGGTTATAAAATATTAGGGGTAGGTGTAAAAGATTCTGTCTTCTTCGTAGTGTTTGTTTGGCATTGCTGTAGGAAGTAAAGCTTTACTAGTAGAGCTTTTACAATATTAAGCTTTAACTGAAAAGCTCTAGTGTTTTGAGTGTTTGGCAAATTACAGTGTATAGTGCTTTAAAGTTTTGGATTTATAAAGCTTGAACAGTGAATTGTAGAGTTTTTTCTTACAAGTTTCAGCTTTAAGGACCCCTTAAAGCCAGTGTTGTTATAAGTGCGCTTAGGTACAGTTAAAGCTCAAAACCCCAAGGTCTAAGCACTTTGCTTGGCTGAATTGAAGATCATTTAAAGAAGCGTGCTTTAGGCATGCGTTTTAATTATATTGCTAAAAAAGATATTAATTTTCTTATGTGGATCATTTGGAGGGAAATGAATACATGCACCTTTGAAGGGATTGAAAGATCGATTCATGAGTTGAAACTTCTTTTTTTTTTTTTTTTAGATTTTGCGTGATTGGGCAAATGCTTCAGGTGTCTTTTCTTTCGTTTCTTTATATGATATGCTTGATTTTTTACTTGCATTGCTACTTAATTTTTTGTTATTGCTTCTAGCACACTGCCTGTGTGTTTTTCCTCTGTATTTTCTTACATCTTTCTCCAATAAAGTTTATTACTCATCCAAAAAAAAAAAAAAAAAAAAAAAAAACAAAAAAAAAAAAAAAGAAAGAAAGAAAGATATGAATTGTTAAAATTCATTGCTTGATCTTGAAGGAAATGACATGGACCATTGATTTACTATAGAAACACCATTCTTTCTTAAGGTGTTGTATTACACAAGCAATTATTTATTTGCATGTCAAAAAGATAAAAACTAGGTTAATTTTTTAGTGCTTTTTGGTCTTTGCCTTTTAGGTGTATGTTGATTGAACCATGTTCATCATTTTGATTATAACTATAATGGCTATGTATTTTTATAAAGTACAAGAGAATTATGCAAAATATTACACTTTCTATGACTAGATTATTATCATATTGTCCATTGATAATTTTTTTTCAATTTTCTATATAAAAATTTTAAGAAATTGATTAACTTAAGTTAAATTTGAACTTACAAGCATTAATCAATTGCACTTACTAATAGGTAAAATATAAATATTTTGAGTTTTCATTTTATTTTTTATAATACGTTGTGAATATTTCTATCTGAGGTTATTAGATATTATATTTGAAAAATGTGCGCTTTCCTTTAATCAAGCGTGTGCTAGCGCCTAGGCTTCAAGAGGTCTGTTCACTTAAGACTTAAGTGCACTTGACACTTTTACTGACACTGCTTAAAGCTCTTTTTTAGTGGGTTTCCACACACTTAAATATTTTTTAGCTCCAAGAGCTCTTTAAGGCTCTGCTTAATGTAGAGCCAGAAAGAGTCAAAACCACTTCATTGGCATGCTGATGCTTATGTAAGAAGTTGAACATGAAATAGGGTGGGGCCCATACCTTATGTTGGGTGAGGATTTCTTCTCCTTGTAAGTTGGTTATAACAGGCCCAATATGTATAAAAATTGTAACTACACCTCACTTTATGTTTAGGCATTGTGTATAATAGATGGATATGTGTTTCACATAACAGAATAGACATAATTCACTGATTGTGTTTTGGTAATATTATAATTGACTCACTTGTGCATTCTGTTATCCCTGACTTTACTCTTCCTCCCATTTAAAATGTTAAATTCTCACTTGTTGGACCCCCACTTATTAAGGGGAAGTTTAGGCCTAAAGTGAGGGGGAGTGTTAGACTTATGGTTGAGTGATTAAATGCATCATTTCCTAAGAGCTTAAGCTTTTGGGACAATTAGTAATTTAACATGGTATCAGAGCATAAGATCCTGAATTCGATACTTGTCTCCTTCACTCTACCTTCCATTTAAATTCTCACGTGTTGGACCTCACCTATTAAAAGGTAGTTTCGGCCCACACATGAGGGAAAGTGTTAAAAATATGTGGTTAAATGATTAAATTTGCCACATCCCAATAGTTTAAACTCTTGGGACAATTGATAATTTAACAATTTGCAACCTTATAATTTGTTTCAATGCATGATACATGATCATTTTATTTCATTTTATGCAACAATGATCGATTTCACTTGATTTTGAATTGTTTATGACAATTATATTTTGGGTGGTTATCTCAGTGAGCATGCTGAAAAATATGGATATGGTGTGGTGGAGCGTTTTGTTGGCCATGGTGTGGGAACTGTATTTCACTCTGAACCAATTATATATCATCACCGTAAGTGACCTATTGATTTCAGTATTTTGCTTACCTGATTACTTTATTGGCTTAGGAAGAATCAAACCATTAGAACTAATCATTTTGTACAATTGAGTCAACATTGGAACTTTAAGGGGACTCTTTATCTTAGTGAAAAATCTTGTGATGATTAATCTTATGTTGGTACCAACAGGCAACAGCCTTGTAACGAGGTTCTTTAGGTGAAGCAAACATACCATTATTTCTCTTATATTGCTTGCCATAAGATCAAATTTGTGAACTAGGCTGCTTGTTTCTTTCATTGATTTATTTTGATTTTTTATTTTTTCATGATTATGTTGTTGATGTTTTAGACGTTATTTCTCAAGTGCTGGCAAGTTGCGTGACTAACTCCACATTGCGTGTTGAGTTCCAAAGCAGTTTTGAGTTGATGATTACTAAAATTAATATCAATTGTTGTAGAATTTATTCCCCTTTGTGAAGGAATCTTCATTTTGTACTCCAATTTGTAGATTAAGAATTTGTATCTGAAATATTGTTATACCATATAATTTGTAGTGAAAATAAATGGCAGCTTTAAATGATGAGGTTTATTACGCTACATACATTTTAGCTTGATCTGTCTAGGTAGTGCTTAGTAGAGTGCATTAGTTCTGATCTGGGGTATCAGTAGGTGCTCAACTACTTGTTGACTCGAATTTAGCTTATATTTTATCATTAAAAATGAAAGTCTTTCTTCTTACTCCCCTCTCTATATTGAATTGTTATGGTTATTTTATCGACTGTTCCTGGTTGATTTGATGATGGATGGATGGATAATCTTGAAAGCATGGTAAAAGAGCAAGTAATTATAAAATGACTGCAACCAGCTCTAAATTTGGTTTGTCCAAATATCTGCAATGAGCTGTGGTCATGCCAAGAGCCTTGTGGCTTAGTTCTCCCATAGAGGAGAAACTAGGTTCAAATTCCTCGGGGTGATGTTAGGGGGATGCTGTTAAGTCATTATTTGAAGTTTCCTGTGCTTGTTGAATGTATTAAGTACTCGTTGACATATTTTCTTTATTGTCTGACAGGCAATGACGAGGCTGGTTTCATGGTAGAAGGTCAGACATTTACTATTGGTGAGTGCATTACCCTGTGCCTGTAAAGTAGGTGCTAATTTTATATTATCTTTTGCCCATTTAGTATTTAGATTGGTACTATATTTGTAGTTTTAACCATGTGGAGAATATACTCGAGCGATTGAAATGATAATAATAATAATATTAACACCAACACCAAAAAAACAACAGCAATAACAATAATGTAGGTGCTTAGTCTCTTGCACCTGAAAAGAAAGAATAAGGTAGCATTCCAAACCTTTCCCTGAATCCATTTTAACCAAAAAAAAAAATTTGGGTTCAATCTGTAAGATAAGCTGTGTTCACGAACCAAAAAAACTTGAACCAAAAGAATTGCTTACCTCTTTGCAAGGATTCAGTATTCCAAAATTTCAGCTCAAATTGTGGGGAAAATTAATATTTCTGTTGCCTTAGATTTCACTTCTACTGTAATGGTGTGTTGCAACTTGCAAACACCACTATCTTATCTTTGCTTGCTTTACTTTCCTAATCGTTGATGCTAACATTCTTGTCTTTAGCTATAGAGTGTAAACAACATATGTAGTGCTGCTTGGTTTCAAACATTTATCTGACTACAGTGACTCATGTGAAGTTCAATTTTTTTTTTTTTTTTTTGGTACACAGCACAGGCTTTAAACCTCTTAAACTCACACTCATTTTCCAATGTGGGATTAACCTACTGTTTTTTCTTTTAAAAATACTAAGTATTTTTAACACACACACACGGGGAGAGGGAAGAAAGGTTTTTAAAAAAACTTACAGTGGTATATATCCAAAAAAGCCTAACTTTTGGATACACAACACAGGCTTTAAACCTCTTAAACTCACTCATTTTCCAATGTGGGATTGACCCATCGTTTTTTCTTTTGAGAATACTAAGTATTTTTAACACACACACACACAAAAGAAAAGGGGAGAAGGTTTTTTAAAGAAATTTACAATGGTGTATATCCAAAAGAGCCTAACTTTTGGATACACAGCACAAGCTTTAAACTTTTTTAACTCACAATCATTTTCCAATGTTGGATTAACCCACTGTTTTTTCTTTTGAGAATACTAAGTATGAGTCTTTTAGGGTTAAAACAGTTTTTAATTTGGGTTTTCATTTTATTAGTTATAGTCAGTTTTATATTGAAGGGCAAATCCAAAATTTCTGCAATTCCTGCGAATTAAGGGCATTTAGGTAATTTAGTTGACTAGAATCTTCTAAGGTATTCTAAGTATATTAGGTTTATTTACTTTGGGTCCAAGTTAGTATTTATTAGGTTTTATTAATATTCTTAATACTAGTAGGAATCCTATATTACTAGTACAAGAGTCTATATATATTGTGCTCAATGTATTCAAAGAAAAATAGAATGAGTTGATTAATAAAATTGAGTGTTTTGAGCAATAAGCACGTTGGCTCTCTTTCTCTTCTTTCTTTCTAAGGTTCAGGGGTCACACAGCCCCTAAACAGCCATTACAGCCCTAGCTTCTCTCTAATTCTTCTTCTTTCCTAACCCTAAACCAACCCAACTAAATGTAGACAAATCCCTAATTTTTCCTACATCAAATTGCTATCAGAGCAAAAATCCTATCACAAGTCCTTGCCAAAATCTTCTTCAGCCGCTTGACAAAATTTATCATCTAGGATCATGTTGATGTGGGAAGATGCATCTCCTCTCAATTGTTAGGCGTATTCAAGCTATACCCAAGTAAGAGGAGGATTGGAAGTGTACTTCAATATTTAGGACCATAGTGCGTTGTAAAACTGAAAGTCAAATGCTTATTATTGATGGTGGCAGGAAGATGAATGTTGTTTCTGAAGCTACTATTGAGCTAGGAAGCAAGGGCGCGGATTCGGGTTCGGGTTCAGGTTCAGGTGCATGTGCAGTGTGGCAACACAGCAATTTTTGAAAAAATAGAATACGAGTGCGATGGGATACATTTACTAATAAATTAATAAATATATTTCTATTTATATTTTCTATATATTGCTAAGCATTTTTTTTTAATATAAAGGTAAACATATACCGATTTAAGAGCATTAGTAGATAATAAAGTGAGAGATGGAGGGAGTCTGAGGAAGAGCTAGACTACTAGAGCCGCAGGTTAGAGAGAGAGAGGAGACGGAGAGAAAGAGAGAGACTTTGAGATGATTTTAGGATTATTCCTTTAAAGTAGGATATCAAAACAATGTGTTTTGATGATATATTTTATGTTTTTATTTTTAAAAAATTATTTCAGCCCATATCAGACCGATTTGAGGCCTGTTTCGGCCCATTTCAGATCGAATCAGAAACCAAAAAAAAAAAGTTCAGCCACGGACGTGTGTGCAGCCACATCCGTGCGTATCTAATTTGTTGAGAGGTTGAAGCTACCAATAGAACCACATCTGAAACCATACAAGGTAGCATGGATGCTAGATCATAATAATTTGCCTAGGAATCTCTCTCTCTCTCTCTCTCTCTCTCTCCCTCTCCCTCTCTTTTTAAATAAATAAATTTTGACCCCTAAGGGCTTACAAATTAAACAAACATAAAAAGAGAGGGGGAAAGGATCTCTGTTCATGGCATTTATCAAAGCCGGATAGTTGGTGCCATGTGCTTGCAGCTACATCAAATAAAACTATATTGTAAGAATGAAGCTTTAGAGATAGGTCAGGCCTAGTACGATGGCAAGTGTCTTCCACCAAAAGTCACAAGTCACAAGTCTAGGTCCAAGAATTAGTCTCTCTCTATAAATTGGGGTAGGCTGCCTACCACGACCTCTAGAGCCGGCAAAAATGAAAGCTTTGTGCACTAGGTACTACCATTTTTAAGCTTTAGAGACCGATCGTTCTAGATATTTTATTCAGTATACTACAAGCACTTGATATGCATCTAGCTTATGAAGAACATACAAATAGTATATATGAAAAAACTTAAAACTCAGGAGTATAGGATACATAGATGGTCAAATCAAGTGCTCAATACACTTTACTGTAAGGATATTCAATCAAGACATCAAACAGTTATTCACATATACAAATAAGCAAATATGAAAAATTAGCACATTAAGTGGAACGTACATTTAGGTAGACCGTTACATCAATATTTATTATGTCACCGTCCTGCACAAAAGAAGACTATTAATGATGAATGATATGGCTTCCTATGAAGGTGTCAATACGTAGTCAGCATACCAAACCTGTAACTGGCGAGAATCAGGTATTCCGTGGCACATGCACTCATTAACCGATGTACATACACTCTTTGGAAATCTCCCATAGCCAAGAGGTGAGGGATAAGCACCAGCATCAATAATCATTTGGTGTACTGCTTTGTCAATTTCATCTGTTGTAACAGACGGCTGTTAAGATACAAAAACATGTCAACCAAAGACCAATTTTAATAATCCAATGGAGAGATAGCATGACTAGATTTACAATAAGCATGTGGTCCATCATGACAATGGATAAAGGAAGGAGGGTGAACTTCCAAGACCTGTTCCACTTTTAAAGAGGCAAAATGAAAGAGAAATTTTCGTTTTCTTTTTATCACGTCAAAGAAAACCACATCCTCATGGATATTCCTCATCCTGATCATATTGTGAAGGACACTTGCAGAAGGAAAAAATAGCCTACGCACTAGGCATTCTATTCATCCAACAATGCACCTCATATACTCAATAACTACCATCCCAAAATATATTGCAACTTGCAACAACCAGGACATCTTTCTGACAGGATACAACTCTATATCAAAGCTCACCTGAATTTATGCTAAAGGCCTTTCATTGAACTAATACATCTCTAGAAGACAGCAGCAAATATGAAATCCACAGTTGACAACCACTGCAAACTATTCACAGCTGAAATGTGAATATGAAGTCACCAAGTAATAAAGATCAAATCCAGCATACCAAAGGGTTCATTAAGCTTGGAAAATTTTAGTCACTTTTAAAATGTAATGTTAGGTCAACAGCTGCTCAGAGCTTGAAACCAAAATCCCAAAAATAAACACGCAAGGTTTTGGAGTTACATGTCAAGTTGAACTTGAGTTGCATTTTAAGTTAAATTAATGAAGAGAACTTAACTCATTGTGAGCCCGCCTAGAAATATGCAAGTGATTTTAGACAAATATTTTTTGGTAGGATACATTAGAACCAATACTCAGACACAGATTACGCATGTAGAACAACATTATGAACCTTATTACCTTATAGATCTTATTATTTACACAACACAACAAAGAATTTCACATGGGCAATAAAGCTTACCCTAACCAATTTTCCTGCATTGTCTAAGACACGAGCAGCAAGCTCGCATGCAGCCCTCATGCGAGCAATGCCTTCAGAATCATGAATTTGGTATTCACTTGAAATTTCCGGCAACAAATTTGAACCTACATAAGGAGGCTTTGGTATGTGATCAGGCATGGGAAGACGGGGTGATACCTTTCCCCGCCTCAATGGTGGCCTTCTTTTGACCTTTGTCACACTTGTAAGCTCACGTTCTCTACATACGAACAAAGAATATATCAAGGAGACAAACTAAGAATCACTTCAACCTTCTGATGAAGCAATGAAATGCAATGAACCACTTATAGTCCAAACGTTTTATGCCCTGAAAAAGCACATTGATAATGACCCTACTCCATTTCTCAAAGTGCCTGAAAGAGAATGCAGGTTGAATTTCCAACTTCAACCTTAACAATTCAAACAGAATCAACGTGACAATTATGATATAGAAAGGAGCTACAGAATAGATTGACATACACATATCCTCTACATGACACCATATGCCAACATCAGTATTAGAGTAACTAAAAAAAAATAATAATAATAATCATATTTAAAAAAATTTAATCAAGAACACACATGCATGAGCAAAGGGACTGAAGGACCGGCATAGGGCAGGCTGTGCAGCTCTTCCTCTTTAGCAGTTTCCCTCTTTTCCTAGGTTTATGTAAAATCAAATAATAGTTTCCCTCATCATTTTTACCTCACCAGGCAGAACAGAGAATAAAAAGAATCCCAAATCATCATCTAATATGCCATAGCAATAGAAGATGTAAAAAAGTGTAGCAGTTGCAGATGAGTTAAACCGCCTTAAATGCAATCATTCAACATTGTTCTTATTATTGAAGCCTATTGGTTTTTCATATTGATTTTTGGTCGGGACTTCTTGGATTATGCAAGGACCAGTGGTGGGTTTATTTTTTTGTTGGAAAGATCGTTTTAGCATTCATTGGAGTTGCATAATATAGAATGTCATCACACTTTGTCTCATGTGGTACATTTGGAGGAAGAGAAATACTCATGCAGTAGTACTTTTGAAGGAAATGAGTTCACATTGGTGGGACCTAAGCCTCTATTTCTTTTTCCATTGAATGAGAGCCATAAAAGGTTTTGCTTCACTATCTTTTTTGAATTGTTTTAAAATCATTTACACATTTTCTTGAACTTATAACTAGGGGCTAGGGCTCACATTTTTTGATAACCTTAGGTAAGGGGTTGCTGCCCTCAAAAACGGCACAAACAATTAATTAATATCATTCCCAAGCAACTTTCAGAAAACCTCTATAAATTCCATAAAGTAAGCTTCTAAGCCACAATAGCTGATTCAAATCTGAAAGAAACACACATACTGACTATTGCATAACTAAAAAAGGAGTCTTAATAACCCTTCAAAGTCATGTACCTTCTGATTCTCATTGCCTCCTCCAAACCCCATAGCTTCTTGGAAAATACAACAAATTGGTTTCGAGAATGCAAATGTTTTCCTGAATTGAAGAACCACATATTAATAATACAGAATAAGACCCATTATTGCAATCAAAGTTTGCAACTTTTTATTAACAAAAGAGAGATGAACAAATAACTCCCCTAATGTGAACTCAGAGAAAATAGGAAAACACAACCAAATTTGAAACTTTCAAAGTTCTTATTGATGAAAACAAAAAAGACCCATTAGCTAAAACAGAATATAGTTCAAAGTTTTCTGTTCTTTGCTTTTCTAATTTGTTATTTTCATTAGCATCAGGAGAAAAATAGAGACAGAAAATGAGAAAAGAGAGTGTGAGTAATAGACCAGAGAGAGTATAGGGTGAGAAGGTGAGTGGGGCCCTCATCCCCATGAACATAGTTGAGTTTGATAAAGGTTCACCATGCAAGGATGATGGCAGTTGCAGAGATGCCATCCTCTACTACACACTGCCACTGAGACAGAGAGAGTGTGCGTGTGGAATGTGGATAACAGAAAAGAGGAATGCAAAGCTTTGCAATACGGGCTTGGCCAATTTTGAAACAGTGACTTCTAATTCAGTGGGTATAATATTAATGGGCTAAATGTTTTATGGACCAAGTTACAGTTATGGGAATATGGCAATAACCTCAAGAATGCCCAAAACTTTTGGGATAACAATTATAAAAATAACAAAATCATTAATATATGCTAGTATGTAACTCCATGCTTACGGACTTGACTTGTCAATTGTAGTGGTGGTATGGGTTATTAAACGTATATAACATTAGTTAATGTAATTTAATTATGACATGGATATATTCAAGATTTTATCATTTTAGAACTATTCATACATATTTTGCTTTTTTTGGAATTCAATTAGATTGTTGCATAAGTTAGTTAAAAATTCTTAGTGGCATTTTTCTTTTCTCGCCCTAGCTTCTCTCTGAGATACTAGAGCGTAGAATTTCCATTATCTTCCTAGGAATGATATTCCCTCCCCTTTGTTAAACCTCCATAGCAGTAGGGTCTCTCTGACCTCCGTCCTCCATACAAGTGGTCTATTCTTTCGCCCCCTATTTCTCAAAACCATTTTACCTCATGGAAGAAATATTATATGACTGGAAGAAATTATCTTTGACGGAAGAAGAAGACACCAAACTTAGTCTTTCAAGATCCAAAAATTCAAGACACAAGGAGTACATATTGGCGGCCAAGTTCCTTACCAAAAGAGCTCTTAACGTGGAAGCTATTGGCCGCACTTTCAAACCTCTATGGAGAGCAAAAAAGGAATTTAAAGTGCGCGAAGCGGGAGATCACGTTCTTCTATTTGTTTTCGAACTTGAAGTAGATGCAAAACGTGTTCTAGCCAACGAACCCTGGACGTTCGACAAACATGCAGTCCTTCTCCAGTGGTTCGATGGGTCAATACCAACGAGATATCTAAGGTTCACGAAACTGAAGTTCTGGGTGCAAATATACGGTCTGCCAATACGTATGTTGGATCCAGAGATGGCAATCAAAATAGGAGAAACTCTTGGTCAGGTGTTTCCATGCGAGAATCATAATGAGTTGGTGGGAGGCGATTTCTTATGGGTTTATGTGGAGATTGATGTCTCAAAACCTCTCTGCCGAGGTCGTCGAGTCGCACTGGATGATGAGGAAGAGATTTGGATCTCTTTTAAGTACGAAAATTACCCAACTTCTGCTACTGGTGCGGTCTCATATCACACGACGGAAAGGATTGCGACATCGGGCTTGCAAGGAAGGACACAAGAAATACGGAACCTCACGAGTACGGAGCATGGTTGAGAGCGATGCCTTTCAACCCAGGGAAAATCCTATTCACGGTGGTCGCTGGTATGGGTGATGGATTGGGGGGAACCTCCAACCAGTCCAAAGCACAAACCGAGACGGCACACAGGACAACGGAAAGGAAAACGGCAAGGTCTGATGCCGGCGAAGCAGAGAAGGCTGATCGGATGAATGTTTCAGATATGGAAACAGCTGAAACAGAGGCGCAAATCATGCCAGAATCCCACAATAAAGGCACCAAAATAAATGAGGTAATCTTTCAAAATTCAACGTTACCTACTTGCCATTTTAATTCCGCTGATTTTGATGCGCAGGATCAGGAAGTAGACGTTGCACTTGACAGTCGAGCAAGTAATGTGAGCTCCAAAATAACTACCACATTGCATGACTCAGAAAAAATTGTGGATCCCATCCTAAATGCTACCCCACATGACTCACTAAACAACGTGGAACCCAAATCAAATGTTGCCTCTTATGACTCAGCCACAAATACAGCCCTGTTAACTCCCTTCCATATTGTCCCCAACCAAATTATTCAAGAGCATGCAACTCAAGTGACAGACATTATATCCCCTCCAGTAAACAAAACAGCCCGCACTTGGAAAAGATTGGCCCGTGACAACAATATGGAAGCTGAAACAAAGCAAGGACCTTCGGTCACAAAAAGAAATAGAGAAGAGGAAATGGAAATTCTTCCTGAGTTACCCTCCAAGAAATTACAGGTTTCAAAGGAAGATTGTCAACAAAATTCAATGGTGGAGGTTGCTCAACAACCCCGCCAAGCACAATGAGTTTCTTAGTATGGAACTGTCGTGGACTTGGGAACCTGCGTACAGGGAAGGAGCTTGAAGTAGTGATTTAGGCAAAAGATCCCTCCGTTGTGTTTTTAGCCGAGACATGGGCGGATGAAGCTAGGCTAAAAGAAATTCAAAGAAATATCAAGTTCGATAATTTGTTCTACGTGGAAATAAATTTTAGAGGTGGTGGGGGTTTAGCCCTATACTGGAAGGATTCCATTGATGTCCATGTGGATTCCTTTTCTAAGTACCACATTGACTCCATAATAGATAAAGGAAGTGATGAAGCATGGAGGTTTACAGGCTTTTATGGAGAGCCAGTAACTCATAGGAGAATTGAAGCATGGAACAAACTTCGGTTACTCAATACCAAACACAACCTCCCTTGGCTGTGCGCTGGCGACTTCAATGAAATCACAAGACACTTTGAAAAATTGGGAGGTAATAATCGAAGCCAAAATCAGATGCAACTCTTTAGGGATGTCATTGATGAGTGTGGTTTTCTGGACCTTTGGTACGTGGGTGATCGTTTCACATGGAGAAAACATTTTTCTGATGGCCATTCACTGTGGGAAAGACTAGACCGAGGGTTGGCCAACCATGAGTGGTTCATGAAATTTTCAGGGACCAAAGTCCAACACTTACATTCAGATTCCTCAGATCACTCGCCACTGTTGATTACTCTAGATGATTTGGTTATTCCTTCTTTTTCTAAACCATTCAGGTTTGAAGAAATGTGGCTCTCGGATCGTGGTTGCTCGGATATTGTAGAAGCGGTGTGGTTATCAAGGGAAGATAGAGAGGTTCACGATCATGTCATCCGCAAAATAGAGAAATGCGGAAAAGAGTTGAGAGCTTGGAACCGGGATTGTTTTGGCAATGTCAAGCTGGTGTTAAGACAAAAGAGAAAGGAATTAATAGAGGCTGAAAAAGTTGCCAAGAGATCGGGGAATAACCAACAGGTCAGAGATTTGAAGAAGGATATAGCTGAGTTGGTAGACAAAGAAAATAGACTCTGGTTTCAGAGATCCAAAGTCATGTCGGCAAAGTTTGGAGACAGAAACTCAAAGTACTTTCACAGCCAAGCTTCACAAAGAAAGAGGAAAAATTTAATCCGGAGGTTGAAGGATAATGAAGGTCGTGTGATTGAGGATAATGAAGGGATAGCTGAATGTCTAGTGCATTATTATCAGTCTCTCCTCAGTTCTGAAAATCAGCAAATTTGCACCTCGGCTACTGATTCTATCCAGACAGTGATTACTAAGGAGATGAATGGGAAATTATCTTCTGAGTTCACTCTTTCAGAGGTAAAGCAAGCCATTAATCAAATGGCCCCACTTAAGGCCCCTGGGCCAGACGGTATGCCTCCTCTCTTTTATCAACACTATTGGAATTTAGTTGGAGATGATATATCAAATACTGTGTTGCATTATCTTAATTCTGTCACTCTACCTGATCACCTGAATCACACTTTCATTACACTCATCCCTAAAAAGAAAAATCCTGAATTTGCTTCTGAATTCCAGCCCATTAGTTTGTGCAATACTTTGTATAAAATTTTCTCTAAAGTTCTAGCAAATAGACTTAAGAAAAATTTGCCAAATATTATTACTGAAAATCAGAGTGCTTTCACTAAAAGTCGCCTTATTTCTGACAATATTTTGGTAGCTTTTGAGTCTTTACACAGTATGCAAAGACACACAGGAAAGGAAGGATACATGGCAATCAAGCTGGATATGAGCAAAGCATATGACAGACTCGAATGGGCATATCTACAATCAGTCATGGAAAAACTGGGATTCACAGATCACTGGATCAAACTCATGATGTTATGTGTCAGAACAGTGACCTATTCATTATTGGTGAATGGGGAACCCAAAGGCATGATCACACCAACAAGAGGCATCAGACAAGGCGACCCCCTTTCCCCGTTTCTTTTCTTACTCTGTACTGAAGGTCTCAATGGGCTACTCAACAAAGCAGCCAACCAAGGACATATCAAGGGCTACTCTCTTTGTAGGAATAGCCCACGTCTAACCCACCTTTTGTTTGCAGATGATAGTTTGCTATTTTGCAGGGCCACCATCGAGGAATGCCAAAGAGTTCTGGACATACTGGATGTTTATGGGAAGTGCTCAGGTCAACAGATTAATCGTAGTAAGACGACGATCTTCTTCAGTAAATCCACAAAGGCTGAATCTAGAAATCTAATTCAGGTGGCATTGGAAGTTCCAGAAATTATTCAGTATGAAGAATACCTTGGTTTACCTTCACTAGTGGGCAGAAACAAAAAAGCAAGCTTTAATTACATAAAGGAACGGGTCTGGAAAAAATTGCAAGGGTGGAAAGAGAAACTCCTTTCACAAGCTGGGAGAGAAATATTGATTAAAGCAGTTGTTCAAGCTATTCCAACCTACACCATGAGCTGCTTTAAAATCCCTCTAGGGCTTTGTTCAGAAATTGAGAGTCTAATTAAAAGGTTTTGGTGGGGACAAAGAGGAGACCGTAGGAAAGTTCACTGGGTGAAATGGGACAAACTTTGACTACCAAAAAAAGAAGGCGGAATGGGTTTCAAGGACCTCGCCAACTTCAATGATGCTCTTTTGGCTAAGCAAGCATGGAGATTACTTCAAAATAAGGATTCTTTATTTTATAGAGTCTTTAAAACAAAGTTTTTTCCAAACGGTAGTATATGGGATGCCCAAGACTCTAGTTCGGGTTCACATGCTTGGCATAGCATTTTGAAAGGAAGAGACGTCCTATTAAAGGGTGCAAGATGGAGGGTGGGATGTGGGGAGGATATCAGTATTTGGAATGATGCTTGGCTACCATCTCCGGAGCATCCACGGATCCTTTCAGATATTATTCCAGGTTTTGAAGATGGTAGAGTTTCGGACCTCATCAATCCTAGTACAAGAAAATGGGAAACAGATTTAGTCCATGGCTTGTTTTCACCTGAAGAAGCTGCTATGGTCCTTAGTATCCCATTGAGCCGAACTCCAGTGGAGGACAAAATTATTTGGCCCTTCACCCCCTCAGGTAACTACACGGTTAACTCAGGCTCAAAGTTCCTTAATAAATTAAATTCTATGTTCGTTTCTGCAGGTAATCCACAACAGCAAAATGAGGTGTGGAATCTCATTTGGGGGCTCAACGTTCCTAATAAAGTGAGGAACTTCATGTGACGGGTTTGTAAAGAAGCCATTCCAGCCAAGCATAATCTAATGCGAAGGAAAATACTTAATGAAGACAGGTGTGAACAATGCAGAGTGGAGGCCGAAACAGCTGCCCATGCACTATGGAATTGCTCCTCACTTGATGAAATATGGGACAGCACTCCAGGATTTGAAGACCGAAGCCAACTAGTTACATCAAGCATCACAGACCTGATCAAGCTGACTCACGAAAGAAGGAAAAACGTGGACCTCATGGCGACGGTGATGTGGACTATCTGGTACCGGCGAAATCAGCTTCAGGTGCGCACAGTGGATTTCCCTAAAACTCAGGTTCTTCAGCAAGCAACACAAGCCCTTTCAACATTCCAGCAAAGTCAGAGCTCCATCATTAACAATGCAGCAGCAACGAGACCACAGAACCGGGTCCAGTGGCGTCCTTCTCTGGCGAATTGTGTCAAACTGAATTTTGATGGTGCCATTTTTCCGGAGTTGGGCAAGGCTGGATTGGGTGTTGTGGTCCACGACTGTCATGGGAATGCTATTGCTTCACTGTCAGAGCAAGCTCCCTTATCGTTTGCACCAGTCATAGTGGAAGCCATGGCTGCCGCAAGAGCGATAACCTTCGCACAGGAACTTGGCCTTCAGGAATTTATGCTTGAAGGTGACTCGGTAGCAATTATCAACACCCTTAAAAGCACAGAACCTTCACTGACATCTTATGGTCACCTCCTTGATTCAGCCAAATCTACTCTTGTTACCAGTAAATGTATTGCTTGTACACATATTCGTAGAGATGGTAACAAAGTAGCACACAACCTTGCTAAACGTGCGAGGCATGTTAGAGATTTATCGGTGTGGGTGGAGGATATTCCACCTCACCTCCATGATGTACTCTTTGCAGACCCCAGCTGATTTTTTAAATAACATATTAGTCTACATTCTCAAAAAAAAAAAAAAAATTAGATTGTTGCATGGTTTATATTAATGGTGATTGTTGGAGTTGCTTTCTATATGTTTGTCATAATGTTTCTATGATTGATTATTGACCACAATTTGATATTTTGGTTTTGGCCTTTGTTTCATAGTAAGAGCTTATTGTTTTGTCAATTTCTTGCACTTTGCTTAAACATATACAACCATTAAATAAAGGATATTGAAAATTTGAATAATTAAACTAAAATTGGAAATGGTTAAGAATTTAGATTAGATACTTTTGAAGAAAGTTTCGGAGCAATTTTTTGAATTATTTTTTCTACTTCTTTATCAAAAAAACAAAAAAAGTTGTCATCTTTCACTTGGATTTAATTGAATATAATAATGAAAGAAATAAAAAATGTAATAAGCTTATTTTTACATCTATAATTAAAGCAATTACCATTTTGGTTTCCTATGCAATCATTTTCATAGATATATAATATAAGTAATGAATAATTTGATCATCTAGCACACAAAAACATATTATTTTGCTACTTTACTTTTCATTTGCATAGCTGACATGAGGTATAATTAAAACACCCAATTTCTGCTTTTATGTTTACAATATCAACGTAGCAAATAAGAAACCTTTCTTGCAAAATCATTTATTGTGTTAATTTTAATTTGCATAATAAAGATGTATTTGAAATAATTCAAGATAAAGAAAACCTTTACTCCTCCTGAGCCTCCAATGCTTTAATTTCAAATTTTGGTTTTTTGTCACATGCTGGAATATTTTGAACAATATTGTCTTCTTCATCCTCAACAACTTTATATTTGAACATTGTAATAAATGATGTAAGGTTGAATTTAATCAACCATCTTGTTGGCTTTATTCCATGCCAAATTTGCTTGTATTTTAGCATTTAGTAACCTTGTGTTTAGGTGGAAATCTTATAAGGGTAGTGTGTGAAAGAGTGTGAAGAAATGTTCAAGATTGTGCAAAGAAACAGGGACTCGCGACTAGATCTCGCGGGTGGCTCGCGGCTTGCAAGTCGCCAGAAGTTGCACACGTGCCAAGCATGCCAGAAGCTGAAAAGTCACGCCAGTTGTTGCACTGCAGGACAAAAGTCCTAAGCTGGCCAGGCCGTTAGCTCGCAGCTTGATCTCCGACTCAACCCAGTCGCGAGGTCAAGTCGCCAGAACACCCTGTTTGGGAAAAACTGACTCTTCGCATTCCATTCTCACCTTAGTATAAATACCCCTCATTCCCACGAAATGTAGAGAGCTTCCAGAGAGAATTTTGAGAGGGAAACCCTAGAGAAAAACAAGATTGCCTCATCCACAATCTTCATCTAAGAGACTCTTTAAAATCCTCTACTATCTTCCTCTTCATTGATACATTCTTGAGAGATTCTTGACCAAATCCTTTTCTCACCATACCCACGTCTGTGAGCAGGTTCTTTTGGTGCTAAGGGAAGTAGTTTGGAAAGGACCAATGATTATTGGTTGATACTATGGTTTGTAGCGGAATCCAGTAAGCTAGAAAAGAAAAATGTTCGGCGCAACCTCGTTGGAGCAAGAAGCTTAGAGGGCTTAGGTACCTGGGTAGATTAGGCTTGGATGGTCTATTACTATTCATGTATCCCAATTACATTTTCTAGTGGACTATTGACTGTTTGGAGGGCAGCGGAGAAGTTTTACACCAAGGGCTTCAGTTTCCTCTTTGATAATACATCGTGTGTTGTCCTTATGTTTCATCTCTCTTCCCTTTATCCTTACCCTTTAATTACTGCTATGATTGTGATTATTTATGATTTAGATTGTTTATCAATTCTGTTATAAACTTGTTATTATTTTCTGCACATACATTGTATGATATAAAGCTTGAATTGGTAATTTGTTGTTTGGGGGTCTAAACGTTAATGGTGTTTTTAACGCTATTTGAACTTTCAGTTGGTATCAGAGCAAGTGCACTTGTTATGGTTTTAATACCTAAGTGCGATCCTAGACCCCTTTGGTTATGGATGTTGCTATGGAAAAGGTCACGCTGAATTGTGGTTTAAATGTTTGTGATAATGACTTTATGAGTATGTTTGAAGGGTGTCCTAACAAGGAACTCTTAGAGTTATTAAAAACTAAGAAACGTGCTAGGATGTTTGCTAACATGCTGAAATATTTTGAAAATAAGAATCACATCTTACACAATAGTCTATGTGAATCTAACTCATTGATTAAGAAGTACAAAATAAGAAATAAAATATTGTGTGAAAAAGTTGATAATCTGAAAAAGAATATTCAATCTAACAGATGCATGAATGACGAAAATAAATTTCTGCTTGATGGTCAAGAATGCTTGTCTCATGCATGTCTATTTGTGCACACCTCATTGAAGGTGTTTAACTCTTACTTATGTTATCTTGATAGCGGTTGTTCTCGTCACATGACAGGAGATAAATCACTTTTTAAGACTCTCAAAGAGAAAGTTGATGACTATGTGACATTTGGTGATGGGAGTTATACTCAAGTTCTCGGGAAAGGGATTGTTGAAATGCTGGGATTACCATTATTGAAAGATGTGTTATACATCAAAGGGTTGAAGGCAAATCTCTTAAGTATCACTCAAATATGTGATGAGAATTTTCTTGTTTAGTTCTCAAAGAAGGGGTGCTTAATCATTAACGAAGAAGGGGTTCAAGTCTTGGAGGGAAATAGGACTACCGATAATTGCTATGGAGTAGTTCCTACAGCACCTATTTCATGTAGAAGTGCTCATGTTGACATGCTGGAACTTTGGCATCACAGATTTAGGCATGCAAATTTCAAACAAGTAGCTAAAGTTTCTAAACTCGAAGCAGTTGAAGGACTTCCAAAGTTTGGAAAGGTAGAGAAGATTATTTGTGGAGTATGCCAAATGGGAAAACAAACAAAGGCAAGTCATCACAAGGTGAATGTGATTGCTACCTCACGATGTTTAAAGCTTCTCCATGTTAACCTAATGGGGCCTACGAGAACGGAAAGTCTAGGAGGAAAGAGGTACATTATGGTCATTGTTGATAATTTCTCAAGATACACTTGGGTTGAATTTCTTAGAGAAAAATCAAAATCATGTGAAAAATTGGAAATTCTCTACAAGAGGTTACAAAACAAGAAAGGTGTTCCTATTGTCAAGATAAGGAGTGATCATGGCAAGGAGTTTGAGAATGCAAGATTTGAGTCGTTTTGTGAAAAGGACGGAATCAAAAGGGAATTTTCGGTTCCCAAAACTCCTTAGCAAAATAGAGTGGTTGAAAGAAAGAATCTAGTGATTCAAGAAATGGCTAAAGTGATGTTACTCAACAAGCAAATTCCTCAAAAGTTTTTAGGAGAAGCCGTGAACACTTCATGCCACATTGGTAATAGAATATTCTTCCAAGTGGGAACAAAAAAGATCGCTTATGAGATTTGGAATCGATTTCCAAGTGTTTAGAAGCAAGTGCTACATTTTAAATGATCGGGAGAACCTTGGGAAATTTGATGCTAAAAGTGATGAAGGAATTTTTCTTGGGTATTCTACTACTAGCCAAGAATATAGGGTCTTCAACAAGAAAACTAAGATAGTAATGGAGTCCATCAATGTGAAGATTGATGATGCCATAACCAAGGTAGAAATGGTTGACGATGGGGAAGGACAGCACACCAAAGAACCCATTGTTGAGGCCGAAGCTCTTGATATAAAAGCTAAAGGAACTACACTAGAAAAGGAATCAACTCCATTGAACACAAGAATGGAAACAAGATCAATGTCTAGAACATCAAGTCCTCTTACTCCTCCAGAAGTTCATCCTCCCATCTCTCGTAATGATGAAGTCTCCACATCCAAGAAGCTATCATCAAGAATGATTAAGAATCATCCTGACAGCAACATCATTGGATCATTAAATGAAGGTCTTTGTCTTAGAAAAAGAAAACATACTCCTGGCCAATCATGTAACATATCATTGCTACCTCACCCAATTTGAGCAAAAAAGGATAGAAGAAGCTCTCCATGATGAAAATTGGGTAGAATCAATGCATGAAAAGCTGAACCAATTTATGAGAAATGATGTATGAGAACTTGCTCCTAGGCCTGAAAATGTTCATGTCATCAGCACTAAATGGATATTCAAAAACAAGACAGATGAAGATGGAGAGATAATCAGGAATAAATCTCAGTTGGTAGCACAAGGATACACTCAAGTAGAAAGAGTAGATTTTGATGAATCTTTCGCTCCTGTGGCAAGACTTGAGTCTATTCGAATTCTTATGTCCATCGCATGCACCTTGAACTTCAAACTCTACCAAATAAATGTAAAATGTGTGTTTCTAAATAGATATCTGAATGAAGAAATGTTTGTTGAACAACCTAAAGGTTTTGAGGATCTTTACTTTCTTGATCATGTGTTGAGATTGAAGAAAGCCCTTTATGGCTTAAAACAAGCTCCTAGAGCTTGGTATGATCAGCTTACCCATTATCTCCTGGAGAGAGGATTCAAAAGAGGTTATGCTGATCAACCTTTGTTCGTTAAAAATGATGAAGATTACCTTCTGTTAGCTCAAGTATATGTTGATGACATAGTATTTGGAGCTACAATAGATGATCAGGCTATAGAATTTTATGAGGAAATGAAGAAAGAATTTGAGATAAGTATAGTAGGGGAGCTTACCTTTTTCTTGGGTCTTCAAGTCAAACAAAAGAAGGAAGGCATATTTGTTTCACAAGAAAAGTATGCGAGGAATATTGTCAAAAAGTTTGGACTAGACTCCAAAAAGTATGCCTCCACTCCCATGAGTTCTTCCACAAAACTGAATGCTGATTCTTCTAGGGTAGAAGTGAGTCCAACCTTGTATAGGAGTATTATTAGGAGCTTACTCTATCTCACTGCAAGTAGACTGGATATTGCATTCAGTGTTGGTGTTTGTGCTAGATATCAAGCTGCTCCAAAGCAGTCTCACATGACTCAGTAAAAAGAATTATACGGTATATCAATGGTACTCTAAATTATGGGTTGTGGTATTCCAAGGATTCAAATGCTTGTCTTACTGGTTATTCAAATGCAAACTGGGCTGGTAGTGTGGATGATTGAAAGAGTACATCAGGAGGTTGTTTCTACCTTGGTAACAATCTTGTCTCTTAGATGAGCAAGAAACAAAATTTCGTGTCTCTCTCTACAGCTGAAGTTAAATACATAGCCGCTGGAAGTTGCTACACACAACTCCTTTGGATGAAGAATCTACTTCATGATTATGGGATTCCTCAAGATACAATGTGTGTCTTTTGTGATAACACAAATGTCATAAATCTCTCTAAGAATCCAGTTCAGCATTCAAAGTCAAAACACATAGAGATACGTTATCATTTCATCAGGGACTTGGTAGAAGAAAAAGTTGTATGTCTTGAATTCATACACACAGACAATCAAAAGACAGACATCTTCACCAAACCTCTTGATGGTCCACGGTTTGAATATCTCCGTAAGACCATTGGTGTTGGTACAATCCCTTGAATCTAATGTGTGTTGTGTGGTTTGCCTCTTTATAATGTATCATCTTGGTTGTAAGGCATACACTACTTTATTGGTTTATTGCATAGAATTTTTTTATTTTTAAATGTTTTTACATTTTTTCTGATTAATCTTTTCTTGCTTTTATGTCAAAAATCCAAAAACACATAAAAAATAGAAAATCCAAAAAGTTTGATCGACTTTGTTGAGTGTTGTGTCAAAGCATATTTTTCCTTGTACCTTTGTACTAATGGCTTTGTGCATCTACGAGTTTAGCTTGTCTCATATGCATTCATATCTTTGTGGGAAAAATCTTAAAATCTATGTGATTGTTGTAAATAGATCTTCAACCTTGTCATGAATAATTAGTGAATGGTTTTGTTGATCTTGAGGCATGCATAGACTTGTGCCTATATATCTTCACACTCTTTATTTTGTTGTTTTTGCTTAAAGAGCTCACCAAATGTAAATCTCCAAATGAAAAGAGATATTGAGCTGCAAAAGCCTATCACACAGACTAGTATTTGACTAGGAAAAAGGGAAAGCGACCAAAATAGAATTTATGATGCCCAAAAAGCTTAAGGCTAAATCATCAAATTGAAATATTGAAAATTTCAAGTATCGATCTCAAAATGAGATGTTTTTTATTCAAAGTAATCAAATGATATGATGTATATGGATCCTAATGAAAAGTTTCAAAGATTTGTTCTCAAGTTTATGTGAGAGGTCATATATGTATTTTTCTACAATTGAGATGGGTCACACTATCTAGTGCTAGTTGTGTATGCCTTGTTTGAATTGATCATTGAAACTTCACATTAGACTAAGAACCATCTCATTTTTTATATTCACACACAACACACAAGTTTATTTTCAATGAATGTCATATTCATTTGTGTGATTGTACTTGTTTAAATGTGTTTTCACAAGCTCAATCTTTGTTAATCAAACACAAAAAGATTTTTTAGTGTTTTAGTTGTTTTTGAAAAGTATTTTTTTACAAAAATGTCAAAAATTTCAAAAACAGTGTTGCCCTGTTTTGGTGACTCAGTCGCAGGTTGGTCCAGTCGCATGTCCCAGTCGCGAGCCTACTCAGAGGATTTTAGCAGCTCCTTGGCAAGTCATGGTCTCAGTCGCGAAAAATACTTAAAAAAATTTTCAAAACTTGGGTTTTTTTGTTTTTTGTGGCTTAGTGTGGCGACTTGTTCGCGGGTGGAAGGTCTAGTCGCGAGAGTTACACAGAGATTTTCATGGCTCCCCTGGCGACTATCTCGTGGGTAGACCTTCTATGTGTTTCGCATCTTACTTGGCGACTGACTGGCGACTTGATTCAGTCGCAAAAATCGCGTGTGTTTGCACTTTAAAAATCATTTTAAAATCATTTTAGTTTTCCCTCGATTTATTATGACTGTTCATTATCTTCATCATTTGAATTGCTCTCATTCTTACCGTGTTTGTGCATTCTTCATGATTGTTGTCTATCATTTCTGATTCGATCCTCAAGACAAGGTATAGGCTCTATCTCTTTCATAGTTTTGGTCAATGTTACAACTTATTCCTCATGATTTGTATGGTTTAAAGATAATTGTATATCTCCCGTTTGATCTTGTCTCTAATCTCATGTTTGAAGTTGCTTTGTTTTGTTGGTGGTTATGTATGGATCTACTCTATCTTGAGAACACATTGTGATGTTTGTGACACGCACACACTCACTTTCATGTTTGGATCCTAAATCCCAATTTTTAGGGTTTCCCTCATTACCCATGTTTTGGAACTTTCCCGATGCTAATAGTGTTTGGCGCCTTGTTTGGTTTTCTCTTTTGATAAAACATGACACAGTGAGAAATATCTCCATTCAAGAAAGCAGCTATAAAAGGAGGAAACAACAAAGGAAAGGAACATGTCATTGATGTTGATGAACTCTCACCTAGAGCAAAAAGGACTCACTCATCATCTGGAGTGTTCGATCCCAACAAGTTCAGATCCTATGCTGCCTTTCAAAATCATGAAATTTTTTTCAAAAATGCTACACCGTTACTCGAAAAGGTCGTTGATCAACCTTCCCTTTTTGACACCGACATTACTCAATGGTTTGCTCACAAAGATTGGAATTACCTTTTCTCCGATATTAATGACGCATATGAGGACTTGGTCAAAGATTTTTATGCGAATGCAATTGTTGAAGGTGAAGAACTCAAATGCTGGGTTAGATGAAAGAGTTTCTCAGTCTCCCCAACATATCTGGTTGAGATTGTTCACATCAATCGACCAATGTTTAAACAATCACCAGTTTATGATGATTTATATCTAGAAGAGGACCTACTCCGGGATGCTCTTGGAAAAGACTTGGAATTCTTGTCAAATGGGAACTCAATCTGTGTTTCCTCTCTTCCTCCAAAATTGAAGGTGCTTACAATCATCATGTTCCACAACTTGTACCCACTATCTAGCACCGGGTATATGAACCTTGGTCGTGCTCTATTTCTTCACGATCTAATCTCTGATGTTAAAATTGACATTTGTGCACACATTTTAATGTCTTGCGGAAAACGGTTCTTCGAACTGAATCACGGATATGCATTCCGTTTTGCTGCCTCATCATTAGGATACTAAAGCTCAAAGGTATTCATCCTTCACTAGATGAGTCTCCCTGCACAAAACTGGCACCAATCAACATGCGTACGTACAACGCTAGCATTGGTCATAGTCGGAAGGGAATCAAAACAGAGCCTTTAGCCTCTCACAGTGGTTCACGCTCTAGCTCATCCACATTTAATGAGAAACTAGACAACAATGTGAAATCTGTCAATGAGTTAAGTGCCAAGATGTCTGGCCTTTCATCTATTTTGCACCACCTCAACATTCGATGGGATATAAAGTTCACCTCTATCCAAACTCAATTGGATCAAATTCAAAGAAAGTTAGAAGATGAGGAGGACTAGCTATTCCATGACAAAAAGGGGGAGATAATGTTGGCAGGGGGAGTATAATGATAGGGGGAGAATCAGCTAGATCAAAGGAGGAGATTTTAGCAAGAAGGACTTTGTTTATTTTCTATTTTATGTTAACTTTGTTTTGTTTATTTTCTGTGTTTGTACCTGTTACCTTTGTAGGTTTTTAAGGTTCTTAGTTTAAATTTTGTACCCATGTGCTTTTGTAAGTTTTTAGGGTTTGTTTATATGCTTGTTTGTATGCTTTTATGGTTTGTACCATGCTTATGCAGCCTTTATGCTTTGTTGCCTTGTACTTCAAGCTAAATGTTATGCATTTTCCTTAAGTACTCTCACTCTTATGCCCTTATAGGATTTTATTCCTAGATGCATATACTTCATGTACTATGCATTGATTGAGTGTTGGTCATTCAAATGATTTGCTTTGTGTTTATCAGCTTGAATGTCCTAATGTTCATTCCGAGTGAGAATAAGCATAGTGGTCACTATCTTACAGTGATTGCTTGTTGGTCTAGCCATGGTTTATTACTTTATTCCATTTTGCTTGATCGCATTGTGCTTGTTCCATACGCATTACAAGTTTTCTGCATACAATGAACTTATTGTGTTATTATGTTTCAGGAGATGTTCTGGTCTTATGGTTCAAGAGCTTCACAGATTCTAAAGTTAGGTGTGAGCAAGTTTTCCAACTGTTCTCAATTCATGCGTTAAGTCTAGAGTTTGTTGTAAAGTTTTGTCATGAAATAGCCAAAGGGGGAGATTGTAAGGTTGAATTTAATCAACCATCTTGTTGGCTTTATTTCTTGCCAAATTTGCTTGTATTTTAGCATTTAGTAACCCTGTATTTAGGTGAAAATCTTGTAAAGGTAGTAAGTAAGAGAGTGTGAAGAAATGCTTAAGATTGTGCAAAGAAACAAGGACTCGCGACTAGATCTCACGAGTGGCTCGCGGTTTACAAGTCACCAGAAGTTGCGCACGTGCCAAGCATGCCAGAAGCTGAAGAGTCACGTCAGCTGTTGCACTATAGGACAAAAGTCCCAAGCTGGCCAGGCCGTTAGCTCGCGGCTTGATCTCGCGACTCAACCCAGTTGCAAGGCCAAGTCGCCAGAACATCCTATTTAGGAAAAACTGACTCTTTACATTCCATTCTCACGCTAGTATAAATACCCCTTATTCCAATGAAATGTAGAGAGCTTCCAAAGAGAATTTTGGGAGAGAAACCCTAGAGAAAAACAAGATTGCCTCATCCACAATCTTCACCTAAGAGACTCTTCAAAATCTTCTACTCTCTTCCTCTCCATTGATACATCCTTGAGAGGTTCTTGACCAAATCCTTTTCTCACCATACCCACGTCTGTAAGAAGGTTCTTTTGGTGCTAAAGGAAGCAGTTTAGAAGGGACTAATGATTATTGGTTGATGTTATGGTTTATAGCAGAATCCGATAAGCTAGAAAAGAAAAAGGTTCGACGCAACCTCGTTGAAGCAAGAAGCTTGGAGGGCTTAGGTACCTGGGTAAATTAGGTTTGGAGGGTCTATTGCTGTTCATGTATCCTAACTACATTTTTTAGTGGATTATTGACCGCTTGGAAGGCGGCAGAGAGGTTTTACGTCAAGAGCTTTGGTTTCCTCTTCGATAACACATCGTGTGTTGTCCTTGTGTTTGCATCTCTCTTCCCTTTATCTTTACCATTTAATTACTGCTGTGATTTTGATTATTTATGGTTTAGATTGTTTATCAATTCTATTATAAGCTTGTTATCATTTTTCACACATACATTGTATGATATAAAACTTGAATTGGTCATTTGTTGTTTGGGGGTCTAAACGTTCATAATGTTTTCAATGCTATTTAAACTTTCAGATGAATTAAATAAAATAAAAAATCCATAGGTAATCCATCATAGGGAATTATTAAAGTAAATGTTTATTAACCTGCCAATAAGCTTAGAAACCTCTGTGATTCTGATTAATTAAAATGGAGAAGAGGTGAAGTGAAATATTTAGGATTTACTATAACGCTTTATATATATATATATATATATGAAGTGGTTATCTGAGGAGCCAAGAGAAAGGTATCAGTCTCCAGAGTTATAAGAATGCCTTGCAAATTAAAAAAAAATAAAAAAAAATAAAGATGTTAATAGTACTATAGAAAGTGAAATAGATTAAAAAAAAATTATCATTATGAAAGATCACAAATTTTCCAATTATTACCTCTAAAGGCAACCAAAGGAAAAACACCCACAAGTAAAAGTACTTAAAAGTATATAGAGTAAGAAGCAACAACGAAAAAGAAGAAAAATAAAATAAATAAAATTACAATCAAGTCCTTGGTTGTGGAGGAGGAGGACCTATGTGAGATCATGTGCGGCGCTAAACTGCATCCAATTAATTATTAGACAACCATTGCAGGAGTGAAAGAAAAAGGTTTTGAAGGAGGGGTAGACAGTAGAGGGAGACTAAGAGATGGGCTTTTGTTGAGCTTGAATGTGATTAACTCACATTTAATTGAGAATAAAAAAAAAATATTCAAACCTAATTTAATAAGAATTTGTTTATTATTGGGTTAATTTATCATGAATCCAAATTAATTTTTTTTTAGAAAGAAATCCGAATTAATTTAAATGAACATAATTTAGGAATGTGTATAATTTTAGAAACCACATTAACATTATTTATTACATAAATAGATGTCTAAAATTTATGTTTATGTGTAGAAGAAAACATAAAATCAAAGGCTTATATTTTGTATTGTATTTTACTAATCACATGCTTGCATGATAGGCAACAGTTTCTTGTTAATCACAACATGAAACTCTTGTGCACAATTACAATGTAATACCGATATTTTATATTAATTCTGCTATCATTTAGTAGAAGTAATGGAAAAGGTTAGAAGAAGAGCAAAACATATTTTTCACATAGAGCTTCGTTCCAAGGGATTTTGATGATCAGTACCCAAGTGTCACAAATACAAATACATGAATAATACACGAATGTAAAGAATATAATAGTAACTAAGGTCAAAGTACAAAAACTTTTACCTCAACAAAATAATGAGCTTCAAATCTCTATTTACCATTACAGAAACAATCGATGAACCTACAAAACCCACCGAATTTAATAACTAAAAAAATTCACCTTCCTAAAAAATAATACTACCACAATGAAATTAAAAAGATCTAATTAAAAAAGTAAAACACAAAGATCCTACCTTGTATTTGACATTGTGTTTCTCAGAATTCTTGAAAGGAACATAGAACTTAGCAAGATGGGTCTTTCCTTGCTTGTCTTATAATAGTATCATACTGTTAGTATGAATCCTATATGCCAAAACCAAAGATTTTGTTTGTTATTGAAAAATAAAAAATTAAAATGAATGTTATAAGTGGAGTACAATTTTTTGAATATAATAATAATAAACACAGAGATAATGGAATAGAGCATATAAAATTAAAATTAAAAATCATATAGAGCAAAAATCCAAGTTACAACACAAATTCTAATGGCAAGTTGAAGTCTTTATGAGAAAGGAGATGAAGAGCGATGAGTTTGAGTTAGTTTGGTGATTACATCTGAATGTTAGTAATGTGATCCTTGGATTTCATTTTTGGCACAAGATGGAAGAAGTAGATAAGCTAAATGAGGGTTGTGACTTGTGAGTGGAAAATTGAAAAAGAGAGAGTGAAGGGGGATGTAGCTGCATTTTATTCTTTCAAGAACATCTTGGCCATAGATATTGTATTGAGATTGAAGTAGATGACTAAAAAATTTCATTCATTGAATCAAAATTATTTATTCATAATGAATACTTTGATAGATATTTATGTTGTGGTCCCCACATTTGGGACACATGGCAAAAATTTAGCTCACAATTGAAATCTAATTTTGAATCTAAAAGATAATTATGGTGTGATCCCCGCATAAATCTAGACATATAAAACAAAATTGGAACTCTAATTTGGAATTCTAATTTGACTTTCTCTCAATTTCACCTATTATTATATATATAGATATATAGATTTTGAAAACCTAACCATTAAATTGAATGTTATTTAAGCTCTTAATACACATGTTAAATTTTATGTCAATTAGATATTATTTATTATATGATCTATAAATTTATATTTTATGCATAATTTTAAACTACAAAAACTTGCAATATAAATAATCTATTGATGACATAGCTATTAATCTTTAATTTTCTAAAAATTTTGCAAGTATGAAAGATTTAAGAAGAATATGTAATCTAATAGTAAACTTGTCAAAATTCACCTCCAGTAAAAAGATATTGAATAAGGAGGTTGTAGTTTAAGGGTACAACTAATTTTGTAACTAAACTTTGTCTTTAAATTTATACACTATTTAGATGGAAGAATAGACATTATAGATTCATCTTAAATTAGGGAATTAATTTGTGTGTGTGTGTGTGTGTGTGTGTTGTGACAATAACAAAATGTCTTAGTATTTTCACCAAAAAAAAAAAAAAAAGTTATGTCCATGATATTTTCACAACAAATTATAAGTAATAGGTTGTTACAGGTTGCTATTGGTATGTAAAATAGTAGTTTCATTAACCTCCTATGATTTTTTATGAAAATATTGTAGATGTAGCACTTTTTTTTTTTTACAATATCTTCATTTTTAGTAGTGGTTGGTTCATGTTTTATTATTTTATTTTAACCTATAAAGAAATAACACCTCAATTGCGAAAATATTGTGTTAATATTTTATTATAACGTGAAACAGTGTGAATTGAACAAATCAAAAATAATGTAGTAGATCTATTGTAACTTTATGCATTCCCCCCACCCCACCCAAAAAAAAAAGGGCCAATGAAATAGTTCAAATTGAACAAACCAAAAATACTGTAGCGAAACTACATTAGCTTTTCGCATTCGCCGCAGATAGATGTCTGGCAAAGACAAGGACTGCAGATTCTAAAATTGTTAGGCAATGAATAGTGTTCCACAAGTACTGATCCTAGTCCTCCTAAGAAACTTTTTAGGAGGACAATGTATCAAATTTATTCTTATTTTTGTACATTTTCGACAAAAGGAAACACATACACACCTGGAGATATGCTTTATATCAACAGAGATGAAAACCGATGTGGAAAATGCGGCTTCATGGCTAGGAGAAACTAACATAGACTTTAAATTCCGATTGAAAATAATAGGCAAAGAGCCAGTCAACCATCATAAAAACAAAGTTTCTACAAGATGCACGTTCCGACACCCGCATAATTAGGATTAAAATCAACCTAAAAATCTCGAAGATGATATATTATGTATCAATCATTTTGACTGACTTTAACTAGACTTATAACAAAATAAATTGAAATTTTAATCTCAACTTTTTTTTTCTTTTTTCTTTTTCTACCTTTGACAATTGAGTAGTTATAACGAAAGTTTGAATTTTTGGTGTCTCCATTCGAAACATTAAAAATAAATGCTAATTGAGTTACAAAACTGTTGTTAAACTTTAATCTCAACCAATATATAACACAATCACTAATAGCACTATATGTCTATATGTATATTTGAGTTTTACTGATTTATGCTTTTAGGGAATCCATTAATAAACTATTTTAGGAATTTTGTTTGTCATAAAATAAAAAGATGACTAACTTTTTTGATAATTTTTTCAATTTTTCTTAAAATTAATAATTAATATATACTATGAGAACATACATTAACCGAACCCTCTATATATAAGTAAGGTGTTTCTTTGAATTAACAAGATATTGTTAATTTTCACTTTCAATCAATTACTTTTATGATACGAGCGGATGTGTTTTCTTGACTTTCATGCACAGAATCTTCCATTTGAATATCTCCATTCTTAGCAATTCAATGACATATATAAGAGATTGACGAAATGGAAAGCCGAATTAATTAGCAGGAAAGAAACAAATGAGCCTAAATATTTCTTCATATCTCTGTGGAAGTCTCGAAGAAGCTGCATGGAAAAGATGAAGTAAAGAGAGTAAGAGAGCATCTAAGAAATATACCAGTAGCTGTATGAATATTAAAAAAAAAAAATAATAATAATATTTATTCATGAGTTAAATACCTAGTCTTCGACATTGAACTTGTCAAATATTTGGAAACTCCACCAAAAAAAGAAAAAAGATTCATGTCAAATAATTAACAAAATAAAGTCAAACATCCATGTTTTTTTTTTTTTTGAAAGGAAGTCAAACATCCATGTTGTTTTAGGAGATGACACTGCCATTGAGATGGAAATGTCTTATATTTGATTATATTATTGTTCATTATATAGTTAATGTTGTTTTGAAAATTTTTGGTGAAAAAAAATTGAAGATAACATCGTCTCATACTCTTATTCAGATGTCATGTATAGAATATTATAATTGAAATTAAAAAAAATGAGATGCACGAGGCAAGTGTATCTTGTGGGGAGGTTAATTATTTGTATATATAATTGGGATAGTCAGTGTTAAGCTAATGCCTTTAGGTAATTAGAGCACAAAGTGTTTCATTGGCTATTGGTGTTTGGAAGGTGCTCCCATGTGACCACCTGAGTTGTAATATTTGGATTTGGACTATGAATGTGTTGGCTTAGTGTGTATTACGTATCACGTTACTTGTGTATTAAGTCAATCTAAGTTAAATAAGTGATTATGAAGAAATTTAGGTGGGGTAAGTCTTTTTTAGGGTGAGCCTTTTGTGGGGGTGAAAATTGCTAGTCATACCTCTTTCAACTTTAGGGTATAACACTAATTATTCTAACCTATACTACAAATATAGGTAGTAGTACTTTTCTTTGTCATAATAACACATAGTTCCTATTGTTAGGGTCATATTTTTGTATGTTGGGTATTCCAAGTCAAAACACACTTTTTGATGTATTTGAGTCTTAGTTTTTAGTGTTCAAAAGTTTGTTGCAAATTTATGTTGAATGCACAAGAAAATTGCTCCAAAAAAAAAAAAACTAGTGTGTGTGTATATATGTACTAATTTTAGCAATTTAGTTCAATAAACTTACAATTGGCCCCCTTTAACAATACTATTGATCCTTTTAATGGCCATAAAAAAATATATAGATTATCAAAAACAAATTTAACAAACCCAAAAAAATTAGTCCAACAACAAAAAATTTCCAATATCAAAACTAAAAAAAAATAATTCTAATCATTCAATTTTACCCAAAATAAATAACTATGCCCTTTAAAGAATTTTAAACAAAATAATTTTTGCTCTTACCGGACACACACACCAGACGCACACATCAAAGATACACACCAAATTCTCTTTTAATAATGATTGTATTGTAATATATTAAAAAACAATGATTTTGTACATTTATTTGGCAGTTAATTTTTTGTTTTGTAAGTCCTTATTGACAGTTTATTAATACTAAATAAATACTTGTGGGGGGTAAAAACTCAAACTTATGTATTGAGCCAAAAGCCCTATGTGAAGGTTACTGTGTGTCCGAAGAGGTGAAAATTGTTGAGGAGTATTCCGCATGAAAGAAAGATACCTGAGAGTGAAGAAGATCCGCCTAAAGAGAGCACCAGCGTTCCGAAGAGATCATTCTCCTCGGATGTAAGGATTCTTGGTCAAGCAAATATCTGGGAGGTTCGAATAATCTTACTAATGACTTTAGTAATCTGAATAAGTTTTGAACATGCCTGGAGATAAGAAGACTGGAGAAATATATAAAAGGAAAAACTGCCACCACCACATTAAATGCACTGCATCTGCTTTTCTGGCCGCATTAATATGGAGAAGGCCCCTGAACAGTGTCAATCTAGCTACCACCACTCACAGAAAGCTAAGGAAGAAATCTGACGTGACACATACTCAAGTGGACACTTAGATGAAGAACAAGTGGACGATGAAGATGATGAAGGAGGGTGCTATATAAAGAAAAAGCTTCTAGAGAAGTAGAGGACTTTTGGGAGAGTTGTATGGATTTTTCATTGAATAATATTCCTCTTCGAACGTAAAATTGAAAGACTTTGAAGTGTGTTTTTTATCAGTTCTTTTTTAGCACCGTAGTTAACTATTACTTAGTCCACAATCAACCTAGCTCTTTCACCCATCCTTTACAAATTTATTGTTCTGGATTCATTGGTCTCATAATTCAAACATTTTGGGCTTGGGCCACAAAAATATACCCTACAATACTTATTTGAAATTTCATAATATATATATATATATATATTTATACTTTCGCCCCTAACTGCAAAGTCTTTGTTATCATGTTTGTAATCATTTTAATGTAATGCATTTATCATTTACCTAATCCATTGAAAAATTATACCAATATTTAAAAAAGAGGGCTACGCCCACAATATTTTACTATATTTTCACAACAAATCATAGATAATAAGTTGTTATTGATTCTAATTTAAATCAACAAATTAAATTACTTTTTTGTCCACCCATAACAATTAACAATAACTTACTACTTAAAATTTATTGTAAAAATGTGGTGAAAATATTGTAAACGTAACTTTTTTTTTATATATTTAAAATATTATTTACATATTTATATAGACTCACTAGCATTTATGGAGTAGCATGCATTACTCTCTAAAAAAAAAAAAGAGAGTAGCATGCATTATGCAAGATGGAAAAGATAAATTTTTGATAATCTCAAAAGAACTTTTCTCACACCGTCAATTATGGTGCCAATGGTTAGGAATAAAGCCACCGAAGTAAATAGTCGTCGTTTCTCCCAAAAAAATAAAAATAAATAAATAGTCGTTAAATATATACTGTTAACGTTTTTTTCTAATAATTGAATTTGTTAAAATCGAGGGGGTGTAAGTAAAAAAGTCATCAAAACAAGATGAATTTGTGATTACCCCTCATAATTTTGTATTTACCAAGTGGCTGGCAGTGCCCTTGATCCTTTTTAAAAATCTACTTCATCTTTATTATTCCCACCAGTCACCTCCACCAAATTCAACAGTACTTTTTATATACGAAGATAGTACACCTGTGACCTGTTAAGGTTAGCAAAAAAAGTGAAGAGCAAAATGTCATGAAAGCCAAATTACATCTTTCTTATTATTAGACAAAATGACTTCAACTCCACTCACTAATTTTTGTATTTTTTTCTTTCCCAACCCAATAAATTAACCATCCTCTTTTTGAGGGCAAAGGTTCCTTCCACGAGTCCACACCTATTATCTATCTATTATTCTATTATTATATAGTATTTATTTATTACCTCTCTCTCTCTCTCTCTCATTGGGGGTTGCCGGGTTGGGGGGATTGTATTTGTTTGTCAACAAGGAGGTATTTTGGGAAAGCCACAAAGCAAAAACTACAAAAACACACTAGGCAAGGCATTAACTGGTGAATAAAACTTACCCAATAAATAGAACATGAGAATTTAAGAAAGAAAAGAAACCATGAACAGAAACATAATGACAGTTATCCAATTTTTTTTTTTTTTTTATACAATTTGTTGCATCTAAATTCAGCTTTCTTCAGCCTTTTTTTTTTTGTTTTGTCTTGTAATGTACAATTCACCTTTGGCAACTTGCAACTACACCACCCCAGTACTTCCTTTCCCCACCTCCCATTCCCTCCTCCTTTCTTTACTTGGCCATTCACAAAATGCTATATAAAAAAAATAAAAATAAAAATTACGAAAAGAAAGAAAATTAACTTAATGTTACAAAGCTCCAACTATCCTTTGCTTCTTACTACACTCTAATGCCAAAAGCTCCATCTCTCTCATTCTCTTCCCACCATTACACCCACCAATATTACAATTATTACTACTCTCTACAACCCCAACTCCTGGAATTTTCAAAATGTTGACCCCAAATAGCCTAACCATCTGAACCGGGTTCGATGATGATGACGACCCGGCTCTTGCCTTCCATTCAATAAAAAGCTGATTATCAGGACCGGTTGAGCGGTGAAAACTAACAATGTCACCGGCTTTGAGATTCTTCTCTTTCACAAACCGGCTCCAACCCTTTGTAAGCACATAACTCTGGCTACTATTCCAATATGAATACCTGAACCTCCACACTTTGCCTCCAACATCTTCAAAATTCAAAAGCAAACCTTTTGAGCTAGTTGTTGTAGAATTGCTTCCACTGTTTTGTAAAGGAAAGTGCTTTTCAGCATGTTGTTTTGGTATCACAAGCCGGTTCAACTTTCCCACATCGCTTGGAGTCACAGCTTTCTCAAAAAGCTGTTCACGCGCTTTCATTGAATAATTCACTCTCTCTAATAACCCTTGTCCTAAACTCCCACCCTTTGATCTCCTTGTACTATCCAAACCATAGTTACGCTTGCTTTGTTCCAATTCATCGTTGTACGTGTGTTTCCTCAACATGTCCACAATCTCAGCCTTGGAATGAGAATTCAAGAACAGAGTCTCTATGTCATCCTCTTGATGATGAGGATGATGATCAGTAGTACCACAGGGCTTGAAGTTAGTCACAGCATCTCGGCCACGAAAGCGTTGGGCCGCGATGTCATAAGCTTTTGCGGCTTCGTCTTCTTCGTTGAAAGTGCCTAACCAGACGCGTTGATGCTTCTCGTAAATCTGGGCACCCCAGCGACCGTTTGGTTGTGGCACCACACCTTTGTATTTGGAAGATGGGAGCTTTCTGGACTCAGCTTCTATGCCACTTTCAGAGTCTAAGATTAATGTGCTGGTTGTGCCACTTCCAACTCGACATAGACTCTCAGGGGACTTTGTAATATTGGTAGGTGAAGGGAAAGGTGATTGAGTTGTGGCTGGGGAAATGGATATAGAGTCACTTGTTGTGCTTTCGTCTATGCAACTTCCATCCATTTTTTTTTTTTTTTTGGTTTTGCTAAAAAGAGAGAGAGAGAGATAGGTAAGGAAATAAGGTGTATTTTGTGTATGGTATGGTACAAGGAAATAAAAGAGAGAGAGAGAGAGAGAGAGAGATGAATGGAGGGGTCGTTGGAGGGTTGAATATATATAGGGGGGGTGGGGGGATTTGGTTTGGGACTTAAGAGTAAGAGATTTGTGAACAGGAAAAATTGATTAATTTGTTATTTTTCTTTTTTGGCATTTGATAAAAGGTTAATGAAAGATTCCAATTCAAATGTACGCTTGTTGTGATAAATTATGAGTGGTGTTACATTCACAAAATTTTTACCATAAAGTTTAGTAAGTTATATGTTAATAGTTTTCATTTGAGTCTATCATTGATAATTTGATATAACTTTTTTTAACTATCATTAGGAGTTTGTCTTCTTCCCTCTCCCTATGTGTGTATTAAAAATATTTATTTTCAAAAGAAAAATAGTGGGTTAATCCCACATTGAAAAATGAGTGTGAGTTAAAAAAGTTTAAAATCTGTATTGTATATCCAAAAGTTAAGACCCTTTTGGATATACACCACTGTCAATATTTTTAAGACCTTCTCCCCTCTCTCCATGTATACATTAAAATACTTAGTGTAAGGACACGGAAATCAGGTGGCCCAAACTCATTTAGAATAGTGAAATTGATACTACCTCAATTAGGCCCAAACCAATAGATATTTGTAAAGAGAGTAAGATAAAACAAGTTGGGCATGGCCCGAGGATTCAAACAGAGAAGGAATAAGTGAAAGTCAAAGATTAAGTATATAAAAAGTTTTTTACAAGCTCACCCGAGTACGAGGTTCTTACGCAAGGAGATACAATATTCTCTCTCTTTTTCTCTATCACTGTTCTTGTTCTAATATCTTTTTTCTTTGATTTTTTCTAGGGATCCCTTCATCTGGAAGTTCTCTTTCTTTATATACTTCTAAATTTATTGCATCCTAGCCCTCCATCTACCATCCTCCAGGCTCTCATTCGGACACTTGTCCCTTTAAACTTTTATTGAAGGTGGTAGAAAGAGTTACTTAGCTGTGAATTCTACTATTCAGGCCACTTCCTCATTAATGCAGCAGATAAAGCTGTTGTCAATAATTTAATACGGAAATAGTAGGTGAGCTTTTACTAAAAATTCCATTCATCTACCTTGACTCTCTCTCTCTCTCTCTCTCTCTCTCTCTCTCAAGGGTGTCAATTCGTATTTACGGGTTGGATTTGTGTCGTGCCGAGCCATAAGTACTTTGCTATATGAGTTGACCTGAACCTGACCTATTTAGTAAATGTGTCAAGAATCCTCAACCCTAACCCGACCTGTTTATTAAACATGTTGATCCAACCCGTAATGTTTAACCTGTTTAATTAATAAGTCATGTAAAAGTTAATACAAATAACATGTTTGATTAATAGGTCATACATGACCTAAATAATCTATTGTCAATTTCTATATATCTAAAATTAAAATACAATTACAATCATAAATATAGTAATAAACATATAATTACAACAAAATATTAAGCAATATTAACAAAATTTAATATGTTTATTATCTAAATTGGTCAAATAGGTCAAATGAGTTCACATGTTGAACATGAACATGACCCGTTTATTAAACGGGTCAACCGTGTCGACCTGAATATGACCTGAACCTATTTAGCCTTAACCCATGACTTGTTTATAAACGGATTAGTCGTGTCGAGTTCGCGGGTCGTGTTAGATTTTGCCACCCCTACTCTCTCTACACCATCCTCTCCATTCGGACTTCCAGGAAGTATTTTGTCTCATCTACTCCTCGGGTTTAGAATGCTTTTATAGTGATAGTCATAGCCTGTTCTATCTTTCCTCCGTCCTCGGGTCTCCACACTTAGTATTCTTAAAAAAAAAAAAAAAAAAAAAAAAAGTTTGTCACTTTGTCAGCTTACTTTATTATGAAGTTGTTGTACCCTACGCTTTATTCATAAATTATTAGATTTTCCCTTTTTTTTTTTTTGGGTAGATCTCTTTTACTTTTGGAAGAAAGCTAAATACCAACAACGTTTGGTGTAGTCCTTGCGGTAAGTTACCATAAACTTGTCCCATATAAGCAGATATGAAATGATTCGCAACACATGAATTGCATTTATGGTTTTATAATTTGGTAAGTTACGTATAAATTTTGGTCATGGAAAGTTGCATTATTTGTTCGCATGCACCTATCAGAACTGAATGTGTTCTCTAGCAACATAAAATTGTCTTTGACTTGATTTCTTCATCAATGTCGATAGAGGATAATTTTAGCTGAACTTTGACTCAAATTTGGGCAGATAAATTAAACATTTTTGGTAATAACATATCATGTCATGTGTTACAGGTTACAATCACAAACAAAAATCTTAAAGCAATGAATATCAATGAGACAGCAAGAAAATCCCTATTCATTAAAAAAGAAAAAAAAAAAAAAGAAGTGATAAATCTCTAGTCTATTCCATCACATTATTGGTCTCTTCAGTACAGCCAGCCGAACATCAAAAGACATTTTCACACGTTCCCTTTCTCAAGGAATGGCGATAAAGGAAAGACAGCATTTCCGTATACAAGAATATCGTACGCCTACTTGTTCTTAAATCACAATAAATAAATAAAAATCAAAAATATTGATTAGTCATTAAATCAGGACTTTTCGTTTTTCTTTTTATACAGAGAAAGAAAAGTTTAGAAAAATAAAACACAATTTTTATCATAATTTAAAAAAAAAATGATTGACGGTAAATGGTGTGAAAAATAATAAAGTGATAGGTTAGAAACTTTTGGAAGTGATTCTTCATAGTTCATAGTAACTGCTTCAATCAATTGTAATAAAAATTGGAGAAAATTTATGAAAATCTCTCTATACAAAATATTTTTACAATAAATTTTAAATAGCTACTTGTTATTGATTATTAACTAAAATTACTTTTTAACTTGTCATTAAAAATTTGTTGTAAAAATATTATAAACATATTATTTTTCAGAAGTTTATATGCAAAATTTGACAAAATTTTTTACTAATGATAAGTAAAAAAAGTAATATAAATAGTAAATTTTTATAAAAATTAATAAAAAATTACCAACTTAAATATTATAAAAAGTATGCTGTTAACTTTTTGAGCGGTAGATGTAGAATCGCCCAAAAAGTTGTGAAAATTTTTTTATGAAAAAGAGCTGTGTTATTATAAAAATGTTCTTACACTCGTGAAAGTGAATGGTTGAAATTAATAATCATGATTTAAAAATAGGGGGTGGAATCTGTAAGAGTAGGGCCCAGGAAACAATGCCCCGAAAACCAAAACCACATCCAAAGCCCGAAAATACTGAGTTACTGACCCACCGTCTTGAGCGCTCGGTTTTAATCAACTTGCGTTGCATGTGGGCCCTTCAAAGACCGAGGACTCATCCGTACAGAATCGCCCATATGATATTAATATCCCCCCCCCCCCCCCTTCCATCTTTATCTTCATGTTCATGTTCTTCTCCCCTATAAATATTATAATAATAATAATATGAAACATTGACAACCATATACTATAACAATTTTCTTTCTATTGCAAGCCCCAACCAAAAAAAAAAAATATTGCAATAATTTGACCCACAATCAATTTGATGAACTAGCTTACAATTGCTTGATTATTATTATTATTATTTTTTCTGGGTCCTCACTCTTAAATCAGAAGTTGTACATTGAAAATAGTGTTTTGATGAACATTGGTTCATTGAACTTTTTACAAAATAAGTGGATAAAAAAAGAACCACTGTATTTAAAAATGAAAAGGAAATTATATAGTATATATCAAATTTGAAAACAAAAGCTAATTTGAGTCAGCATATTCTCTAAAATTTGATGAGTGTTTTTGTTTTTTTTTTTTTTTTACAAGGATTTAATCCGTTTAAATAGGTGGAACCCACAGGGGAATATCAATATCTGTATAATCCCACGGGTTTACAAAGAGGGAATTCATTCTCAACAAATGAATGGGTAAAAGAAACAAGAGAAACCCACTTGGCGGAGAGATGTCAATGTCGGTTGGAAATAATGCAATGATGATTTTTGTATTTTTATTTTTTGGATTTTTATTTTATTTTTTTCATAGATACTAAGGTGAACCTGGCCAATAAGACAAAGCAAAAGTTAGAGAGGACGAATCAAATCAAGCCAGGTAAGACTTATGGGGGAGGAATTTCTTGTTGGATGAGCTTTGTCTTGAATGCCTATCCATCCCCACCTCCTTATTATTAAACTTTAGCCCCACAACCCATCCTATTGGAAGTAACCCCTCCCCTCACTCTGTCCTAATGTTTATCTACATTCTAATTGGTCTAATAAAGGCAACAACAAATGATAAGAGGAGATTTGATGAACAAGCAGCAGAATCAGATAAGATATATATATATATAGACACAACCGTTTCATACAAATTTTACAACATAGCCTAAATAATAAGCTTATTTATCCTTATTTGCATTCATCATTATCATCATTTTTTTTACTTATCATTAATAATTTGTCATTTAAAGTTTATTTTGAAAATGTTGTGTCGGTAGTTTTATATGTATATATATATATATATATATATAAAGAATAGAAATTAAAAAAAAAAAAAAAAGACTGAAATAAAGAAGAGAAGGGGCATTTGTTTCAAGGGGAAGTGGGGGTCAGCAAGAGCAGCAAAGCACAGGGGGATGAACTCAACTAAAACACGGTCCACACTCATGTGAACCCCATCAAGTTGCTTAGTGTGGGACCTACCTCACATACCACAGCCCACAACCCTCACATACTACCACCCCTAAACACCCACTCTTCCCTCTTTTTTTTTTCTTTTCCCCTATACTATACTATTATACTATACTATTCCTTCCCCCCACACAAAAACACACTCTCTCTCTTAACTCTCTCTATGAATCTTCCTAGTAGTTCCTTACCCAATACCCATCTCTCTCTCTCTCTCTCTTAAGGGGTTGACCCACCACACTCACATCCCCATATCTCCAGCACGCCCTTAACTATTATAATTCCAACCCACAACATTAAAATTTCATTTCTACATTTTCTTCAAAATATTTTACATTCACTTGCATACCCAAATATTCTCATAACAATTAACTAATGATTCTCATTTAATCCTTAGTTTTTTTTTTTTTTTTTTTTTTGAATTTTAACTTATGACGTCTACTCTTGTTGATATCTCTTTATCATCAGATCAAGATACCAAATCGGTTTTTAATGTAAACAAAGATTGAACCCCATATCTTTTATTTAACTATCAGAGACTTTACCAATTGAGTTAACTGAAACCCATCATTTCATCCTTATCTTGATTCTTTGAGATTATAAAATTACTATAATATATAGACCATTTATAGTTACTTACATCATACATCGTCCGTGATATATCTCACACCATAAAAATAATATTAAACATTAAAACATGCATCACACACATCAAGAACTTTTTGTACCGACCTCCCTTTGCTTCTTAAGATTTATCTATGTTATCTCTTTGTATCACTTTTTTTATCCCACAAAACAGTCCTCTAAGTGGTCTAAATCTCTCTTCAAACCTAATTTACACAGGTGCAATTAGCTAATTACAATCATAGCTCAAAGCACTTGTTGTTCAGATAAAGCTCAATCGTTATTTGGTGCACTTCTACTCATCTTTCCTCTCTTTAATCATTATCTTCATCTACAAATCTATTATAATGGGTCATGAAGTTACTCATCAAATAAGTCCATCTATCTATTATGGTATTATCTCTTATTAGATTGTCTCACACGCCTGTCCTTTTCAATCGGATAAATTTTTTTTCCCCTTTTGCTCCTTTTCTAAACATAAATGTAAATTGGTTTTTGAATCTTCTATGGATAGTTATTTTATAACAAATTTTAGTAATTTATAGTGTATATTTCATGATAATTATTTTTTATTATTGACCAAGATACTAATCAGTTTTTAATATAATTATATTTTGAATATTTTATTTGACGATAAGAGACATGTTCTGTAGCTAAGTATTGTTAATGATATGTTCTTTACCTTCCTAATTAATAAACAATTAAAGCTAATCTACATGAGGGGTATTCGATTATTAATCAAAAATGTGACATACCCTTATCGTATATTAGCCAAACAAGATTTCTATATTTAGATTGGATAGTGTTTGATGATGTGACGAACCTTGGTTCATATGTCACCAATACCATTTGAGGTAGTGCCTTACTAGTAATAATAATGCCGTCAAAAGCAAAAGCATATGTTTATCGACTTGCATAGCTTTTGTACATTAAAATATGAACTTTGTGATTATCTTAAAAGAATTTTGTCACAATAATATATTATTATGTGCATGACATGTTCACACCTTCCCACTCTATTGGGCTTTATTTATTTTTCTAGCTGGGGATGAGATGACTTAAAAGATTAGTATGCCACGTCATACCCGCCGGCGCAAACGTAAGAAAGTACCATGTCACCCTAAACAGGAGTAAATTAAGACAATGTGACGAAATCACAATATATACATGCCATGGGGATGGGAATCTCTCATTTGGATGCTCTCGTCTCGTAGATTTACACTGAAACATTTGCTTTATAAAAAGGCACCTATCAGAAATTAACATCTAATGAGGACCAGTGACATGACACATGTAACCTTACTACAATGATACCCACAACCCACAAGCTTGACTTTGTATTTAATCTTTTTTTTTTTTTTTTTTAGAATCTGAGGATGATCTCACAGTGTGAGAAAGTTGAATGGTATTGCTTTTGTAGGTAGGAAAGGATAGAAAGATTTTTGAGTCATCAAACTTTTTTTCTGTTGGAAGGATTCGATCTATCATTCTATGTTATAACTATAAATGATTACATTGAAGGAACTTATCACAAAAACGCAGCCGACTTGATTTTAATTATTAAAGTGAATACTAAAGTACACGGTTAATTTTTCTGAATAATACTTTAACAACCTTATAACTCAGTAGTTTGGTGGTATTTGTCAAGTTCCTCCATAGAGCATAATTAAGGTTTAAATCCTTCATTTCCCACTTAAATGTGAAGGCAAAAAAAAAAAAAAAAACAAAAAAAACGTGCACACTCACCCAAAAACCTACCTAAATAGCACAACACAAAATGTCAATTTAACATTTTCAAATCAAAATAACTACAAGGCAATTAAAACCTAAGAAATGGATTAAGTGTAAAGTTGAATATTTGATTTCTACAAATGAGAGCAAGACTTCTCAAGGCAAGAGTGATTGTATTTTAGGATAAAAGGTCATTAAAGCTCTTAAATTTGGATCAATTGTTTTTTTGGACCCTAAATTTTTCTTCTCTCAATTTACAATCATTGTCATTATGATCATTCCTTTTATTGCCGTTTATCCCCTTTAGAACATTGCCTTTTTTTTTTGGGGGGGGGGGTGGTGGGGGTAAATTGCAAATTACACTCTTAGAGTTTGAAGTTGCTTAGATTTTACACCCCAAAGTTTTATAACTTTGATTTTACACCCTGAAGTTTGGTTTCATTAGCAATTCACCCCCATGATTAGTTTCTGCTATTAAGTGACACATTGCATGCTAACCTGTTTAATTTTTGCCAAATCAGCTCAAAAACTATGCTATTTCAATTAAAAATAAAAGCTTACCTAGCACTATGATTCCAAATGGTACATTTTTGCCCAAAACTAAAATACAAAACTCTAATCCAAGACCTAAACTACACATTGTACATAACACCACTAAGGCATGGAAGAATGCGTAAGTGGTTGAATCTGGACTCTACACGTGAAGTAGCTGTGAGGGAAGGGAGAATAGGTGTTGGCTAAGAGATTTTGTCTTGGTTAGTGCTAAAGGCATAACTGTCTTGAGAAGAAAGTAATATTTACATCTGGCATAGTACTCAAGCACTCACAAAAAAGGAGACAGTGACTTTCTAAAGTCAGAGGCTATAAGGACACCCCTTATTGGTTGAGTACACAATGAGTCACCTTAGGAACACGTGTACCAATTACAGTACTCTTGATATCCCTCTCAATGTCTAAGACTTGTCTCCCAAGCAGTGGCAAAGCTATCTACCTACGAGGCCCAATGCCATGTTGGCGTAGTTCTTATCCTCTAGTCGGCAGATAATACCACAATTGTGAAAAGGTCAAATATTTAATGATGACTTGACACTTGTCCTTATATTCAGCCATATTCCTCAGAGTATAAAAGGAACATGTAGCTGTGCTATTAGGGCAAGAACCCAAGCAAATATTTTGAGATGAAAATAGAGAGTTGGTGGGAAAGAAAGACAACTTCATTGTAAACTGATCTCCTTTTATACATAATACAACCTGAGCCAAGCAAGAATATTATGTTCTTGCTCAAATCATGGTTTTTATCCTTTTTCTTGGGTTTTCCACGTACATCATGTGTTGTTTTGATAGTCAGCTTCTTCTTCTTGTTTAAATGTGTCTTTTTCATGTCCTACTATCACTTTCTTTATTTTCTGTTTGAGTGTCATGTCAAAACTTGCATCTTTTCGAACTTTCTCATGTAGATATACTATTAGATAATTTATTTCACTCTCATAAATAAGCTCAAATCTAACTTGCATGTACACACATTTTTAGCCAAATTCTAGGGGGTGTTTGGTAAATTAGTTCTAACACATTTCCACACATTTTAAACAACATTACACATATTTCCACATACTTTTTCACCCACACGTATATCAAAAACACTCAAATAACATAACTTAAACTCCTCTCCTAAACACCCCTAAAATCCCAAATCACTCAAATCATCACATCAGCTACTCCCAAATTGCCAAACAGGCAGACTTGAGAACCCATTCACCTACATCGCGATCTTAAAGAACTGAACATCTGAACTCAAGACCGAATTGTCTACATAGGCACCATCTTCATCCATGCAATTGCCATGTAGCTGAGCAACGAGCAAGCCGTCATGTGACAAGTGGTCAAAAAGATCAAGTACTTGAACCCGTAATTGCTTAGCAAGTACTTCTTTAACAATAGGACCCCAATGTTGGAGGAGTACCACGTTGCGATGAGCCTGATCATGAAGAATCTGCTTGTACCTTTCATTTTCAGTGACGGGTCTTGATTCAACAGCTCTAAATTTGCCTTCAACAACAAAAAAGATTGGATTTTTATGGTGAGTAATTAGAAACGGTGAGGTCTACCACAAAAGGTAGGAGATAATAGACCTGGGCATTGGAGAATTTAGAGAGAAAGCTTGTGGGTTTTCTCTTGCATGGATTTGAGGGAAAATTGAGTTATGTTTCATTTCATTGAAAGATAAGAGAAAGAAATTGATTTTGTGTACCCATCCACCTGAGAGGATACCACAGCGAAATTCTCAAGAATCTGTGACAGTGACATTAAGGGTGTGCAAAAAACCTGCCAACCCACCAAACCCGACCCGACCCAACCCAACCCGTCAGGTTGGGTCGGTTTTTAGGGATTGGTGGGTTTGGTTGGGTTACAAATTTTTTTTTATAGTAGGTTGGGTTGGGTTTGGGTCATAAAATTACAAACCCACCAAACCCGACCCGATCCACCCATATTTTAATACATGTTTAAAATATATTATATATTTAATAAATTAAAAAAAAAAAAAAAAAACCAGGTGTAGAGCACTTCCTCGGTTCCTACTATCATATATAATATAAAATCCTATTAGTTCTTTTAATATATATTTAAATATATTATATAATTAATAACAAAAATTTAAAAATTTTAGATATATTTTGTTTAAAACTAAGTTAGGAACTCATGTATTTATGAGTGAATTAGGATACTAGTTCATTTATATTTTGTTTACAACTAAGTTGGAATATTAGTTTATATATTAATGTATATTTTGTTTATCAACTTAGGTGGCAAGTGTGATATATTTTTTTCTACTCAATTTAATAATAATAGTAATAAAAAAATTTGTCCAACCGGGTTGGGTTGGGTTTAACTTATGTGATGGGTTGGGTTGAATTTTTTTGACTTACCATAGTGGATTGGGTCAAAAAATCCCCTCAACCCGACCCGATCCAACCCATGCACACCTCTACGTGACACCGAGAAGCATGGCAACACTAGAATCTTCATTGTTTACATATTACACCCCAACCTGTGAAGCTAGATTTTCCTCAAAGCTAACCGTATAGTTTTTGTCCAAGGATTTAAATAAACTAAAAGCAAAAACACATAACTCTAATCCTAAACTAACTTTTGCGGCTAATTTGGCAAAATAAAACACGTTAGTATATATGTGTCACTTAACAGCAAAAACTAACTGTGGGGTGAATTGCTAATGAAACCAAATTTCAGGGTGTAAAATCAAAGTTCTGAAACTTTGTGGTGCAAAATCCAAGCAACCCCAAACTTCAGGAGTGTAATTTGCAATTTACCCCTTTTTTAACTTATTTTAATTTTTTCAAATCTTATATATATATATATAAAACACTTCTACTCTTTTCTAGATCATTCATCTTCTTTGCTCTTCTCTTCACTCATCTATTGGATTATATCCTATTGATTATGAAGCTAATGCAATCATTTATATGCCTAGAGCCTTAATAAGTAAATTCTATTAAAAAATTAATAAAGTCTTAAATAAATTGTGTAAGCAACCCAACAAACCCACTTGTTGTAGCCCGATCTGACTCCTCCAACAGTAGGCACCGAGTCTCTACCCTTTGAAACCAACTCCAGTGGGTTGAGTGGAAGGTTTCCTCTTCTAAAATTCGAGCCACCCGACTTGACTAAGAAACCCTTCAAATTAAGGCCAAATCTACCAAAATCAGGCGATGATGAGGCCTCCTTCGCCCAGTTCATGCCATTTTTGGCCCTCCTCCACTCAAATTCTCTTAAATTCTACCACGTCATGCTCTCCTCCACTTAGCCTATCAACATTGGGCTTTCCTTCGCTCAGTTCTAACAACGTCTTGTTCTCCTCCACTTAGATCCGGTGAAGATCTACAGATTGCCGCCCACTGCCACTCCTTTATTGATTTTGTCTGAACCGACCAATCATCCGCCCAAGCTTGATCCAACTTGACCCGTGGTGATTAGAGATCAATGATGGGTCTCATCATTTTCCACCTAGCTTGAGTGGGTCGATTTCAGGTTAGAGTCCAAAACCAACCCGTGGATAGCCCTTGCTTTAAACATCTACTAACCTTACATCATATTTGGGTGCTCATAAAAGAAAGAAATGAATATATAGAATATATAATAATAGAAAGGAAGTAAATATTTATTTGTCTCTTGTTTTGATATTTGAAAGGAAAGGAATGCAATGAAATGTAATATTGTTTGAGCTTAATGAGAGAAATGAGATGAGAGAAACTGCCACCTTGTCTATAAATATGGGAAGAGTGGCTGATTTTAAAATGATAAATTCTGGTAAGTGTGAAAATTCAAAAATTTGAACATTAGAGGGCAAAATCAAAATGACTCCAAGCTTTAATATTATAAATTGCAATTTATTCAAAGTACGTTTTAACTTAAAATCGTACGTTTGTTTACGCATTCAATTTATGTTCAAATGTAATTGTATTTTACATAATTGTTTAAAATAAAATAAAAATAACATAAGTAAACATTCTGTTGAAACCGTAGGTTGAGAATTGAGAGTGAGACAAGTGGTCATAGGCCAAAGCAAAGTCTTGGACAAACATTTCTAGTGACATTGGGGATAAGAACTTTCTTCATCTAGCATACCTACGTATCTGGTATTAGCCTAGAGTTATTGACTTCCAGCCATTGACGCATTTGCATTAAGATGGAGAAATCAAAGAAAATTTTAAGTTCCAATTTCATCAAAATCTCTTCTAGAATTGGGTAATTTCCAAGAACTGAGACCCAGCTACTGGGTCATTTCCTTTTGGGTAATTTTTGCAGTCATGTTTCTAAAATAGAACCAGATAATGTTGTAATCTCTCCAAGCAGCTATGGCATTTCTTTGAACTTTAATAAGTTACTGTTTTTCCTGGATTTGCTAACAGAACAAGATCTTTCAAGATTTTTTTTTATTTTTTTCTAAATAAGATCTTTGAAGATAATGTACAATTAAGATGGAACCAAAAATATGACTTGCTATATACGTGTTTGAGAACAATATAAACCACTTGGCACAGAACGTGGTGGATCACATTCACTAGTCCCACAGGATTAATTTAAAACCCTATTTTACTTTGCAATATGCACCAAGTGAAACACAAAATAACATTATCATTAAAAAAGTTTCTCTTTCTATTCACATCAAATAAAATTCAGTACAATAACTTCATAAAATGTTCTTTTTCTTCTAGCCCAACTAATAAAAACTTGTTTATATATAAAAAAAAAAATTAATATCTCAATCTGATAATAAAAAAATAATTATAAAATAAACACTTAAATTTTTACCATATTTATATATATAAAAAAATGATTATCCTCACACACCCACTAAAAAAAAAAAAAAAAAAGGGAAAAGTTTTTCTTGACAGGACAAACATTGGAAATTTTAGTAGAACTTTCTGCCGCGTAAGCAACACGCCATATTCCTGTACCTTTTGGTTTGTTTTTTCATACGTACAGCTTGTTATTTCAATCTGTTCACACGCAACGCAGCCACAATCAAAAAGCAAGGAAAAAGAAAACTGATTATATTAATAAATAAATAAATATAAAAGTGTTTATGAAAAATCCCATTAATTTTGAGAGTGGGAGTGGGGGTGGGAGTGGGAGTAATATAAGTGATCTTTGACTGTTGCTTCATCCTCTACCCACGTGGACAGTGACCCACCTTTTCGGGTCAAAGCACGTGAGCCTATTAGATCTACTAATTAGTGAGACTAATATATACTATTTGTTTCCTCTCTCATATAATAGATTCTTCTCCCACATGACAAAGAGAATGCGAAAAACAAACTTTTCGGTATTAAGATAACACTTTCCTATTAATTAAACAAAATCCTTAAAAATATTTATTTATTTATTTATTTTAATGTGCAAAAATATTTTCCTCAATGTATGCTTTTCTTATGTCTTTGTGTGTTGTTCTAGATTGGACAATATGGATAAATTTATTTTAAAATAAGTTGGATAATAAAATGAGCTTTATTTTGGAAAAAAAGATGTAAATACCGACGTGAAGGTTATGCTACCTTAAATAGGGATAAAACCTAATTGAGGCCAAGTTGTATGCGAGTGCATGAAAAGGATTCGGACTGAGTCAAAATTAATGAGCTTCTATATATCTTGGGAGTATTATAAAAACTACGGCTAGAAGACCCAAATATTAATTATTTTTGTTTTGGAGAAGCAAGCAGCCAGCAATAATGAGTTTCACTTGAGCCACTAGGCTGAAAAGTTGGGCAGGTATTCGTTCGTGTTAACTAGAAGTTGCTTTTGTTGACTAAGAAAAGCATCATTGGTCATTTTTATTGGGTTGAGAGGCTGTGTTGTGTCAGATAAAATTTTTTAAAAATAAAATAAAATTAATTCTGTGGGGGTTGTGACTTGTGAGTGAGACTTGAAAATGATCGAGAACCACATTTTTTTACTTTTCATACAATTTCAAGCAAGTCTCCTCTCCTGTTGTTTATTTTCCAATCTCACATTTATTAAAATTAAACCCGGCCATAATAATTTTCTCTTTGTAATTGTAGCTACTAGACTCGTATAATTGTTTTGGACCCACGCACAAATTGATGAATCAATTAATGGGTCTCACTGAATTTGACTTGATCATTGGAATGGAATAGATCGAATAGTTTGTTGTTTGTTGGAGCTGGGTTAGAGATATTTTGGACCAATTCAATCTCAATAGTGCGTTCCAGGATTGAAATAGTTTGATGGTTTTTTTGTTGAGTCCAGACTCCAACGCCGCCTTGACCATTGTAAGCACTTGGGATCAATATCTTTAGCAGAGTGGAGTTGGAGAAAGTCATTATAACAACTAATAAAACTTCTGAGAACTGTTTCTCAAAAAAAAAAAAAAAAAAAAAAACTTCTGAGAAATGATTCCAAGAAGAAGGTTTAATAATAAGTGTAAGAGGATGATTGGATCGATGGAGGAGGTAGCAGATATATAGATTCCGGAGTATTCAAATCTTGGATCTTAATTTAGTCACATATTATCAAATTAAAGGTTCTCCATTTGATTCTCACTGATTCCATTTCTTATGTCACTTGGATCCAATTTTTTATCGGGCTAATAAATAACTTATTGATAGATCATGATTTAAGTAAGATTAAATATTAAAATAAAATGACACATTTCATTTAATGACAACATTGCCAAAATATAAAGTCCTAGACTAATATCAAGGTACGAGACAATTAAAAGTGGCCCTATTAATATAAACTTTACCCCAATCCTTCCATTGGAGCAACTCTCTAATTATAAGAAGGTGATATTATGTGTCCATTTCATAGAACAAATTTCTTAGGGCGAGGTAGTGGAACTCAATGCCTGAGAGAGGTTTACTCCATGAAGTGGGCTTATGAGATATTTTCTTGAGTCTCAATATATGACACCTAATTTTGTAGTTAGGCTATTCCTTGAGAATATTTTAATTTCTGTCTCATTTATAGGACTTTTTTTCTATTCTTTTTTTCTTTCAATTTTTCTTTGTTGTTGTGATTAATTTTATTTTATTTTTACTTTTGTAGAGAAGATGCTTATGTTGGAATTGTAATATTTTGTGGTTGCGACTCCATCACCCATTCAGTATCGATGTGATATATAACGTAATTGTACTTTTCTTAAAAAAAATTTTATTATTATTTTCATCTACAAACCGTGCATGAAACATAAGGCTAAGCAGATTATAAAATACGTTTTGTTTATTTATTATTATTTTCCTAAATAAGAGAAATAAAAAATTACTAGAAGATGATGTTGCCGACATGGCACGCATAAACGCAAAGTTGGAAATTCAAAAAAAATTTGGCAACTTGGATGTTGCAATATGACTATATATATGCAAAGACATATTGTTTTTGTTTTCTTCTGTTGCGGATATGCACTCATCGATCTCAGTCAATCATCATCTAATACAAGTTGTCAATCAAATACATTAAACATGGATTTTATTTATTTATTTATTTTTGTGTAGAACAATCAACTATGTGGAGGACTATCTTCTCAAAAAAAAAAAAAAACTATGCGGAGGACTATGTCTATAAGACAGTCTGATCGATGCACACATTTCGAGGTCAACCAAGTCAATAGAAATTATCTTATCTTTCTAATTTTCTTTTTGCACACCCTCGTCTCCATAATTACTCTTCTTTCTTTTATTCATTTTATTTATTTTTAATAAAACTGAATGTTTCGGTTGCAAATATTAACAAGTACAATTCAATTAAGCCATAAAATGTATTTACTCTTCGCTACAAAGCACAATAAACAATATTTATAATGCATTGCTGTTTCAACCTGTAATCGTAAAGCATGTTAATAGCGTATTGACTAACACTATAAAATGTATAATATTAATCATATTATTATCATTTTTTAAACATTAGATTAAAAAATTAAAATTTTAAAAAATAATGTGATTGTTGTGATACCAAGAAATCACAGTCAATCTTTTCCTTATATTTTTATAGTTAAACTGTTAGTAATTTTATTTAGTATGTGGTGTTAACTTAATTGTATAGAATATGGAAGAAGTAGGCAAGTTGATGTCTTTGGTATTTTCAAACAATCAATTAAATTTTTTTTTTTGAGATTTTTAATCTATGGCGTTTGCTACTGATAATAATTCTAAGAAACTAATCAGTTTTTAGTGTAGGCAATGATTAAATTCCAAATCTCTTATTTAACTATAAAAAACTTTATTAGTTGAATTAATTAAAACCCACTACAATCACTCAATTAATTTGAGGGTATTGACCAGCGCGAGTTTCTACCATCCATCAATTGGGCCCATGAAGAAGCCTTTGTTTTCATGGTCTTATTGCATTTTTAATTGTTTCAAATATATATAAACCTGAATCGTGAATTAATTTTTTATTTTTATGTATCTTATATCATATTGTATCATGTACGATAAGATTCTCAAACATTTAATAAAATTTATAAAAAAATTATAGATATAAATATATAAAGGATATATTCATTATAAAATTTGAATATATTCAACTAATAGCTAATTTATTCATTCCTTATGTAATAATATTTAACAAACTAACTAAATAAATCAAACTTATATGTGCTTATAAAATACACATTTACCACCGCATATCCTTGGTGCGAAAGTTAATCTACAAGTATAAGTACTTGTGGAGTGTGGAGGGAAAGAGCCGTGGTTCAAATCTTTAGGAGAAAACTTCACACACATAAACACTTAGTTTTGGTTAGAGTAGAATTTCTATATTGTATAAAAAATAAAGTAAAATATACATTCAAATTGATTAAACTCAAAAATGATATACATTACAAATGACCCAAAATAATAATTTTTTTTTTCATCATATTGCCTAATCAACTCAATCTAAGTTAATGTGTTTGGATATTTGTAAAATAAAACACTTCCTTTGGAAATCTGCTTCAAATTCTTTACCTACAAAATCCAATCTTGTCAACAGAAAAATTCGCAAGACCTAGTGTGTCATTTATGCTCATTAGCACTTGAGAATGTGGTCATGCTCTCTAGGGTTGTGAAAAAATAAGACATATTTGGTCTCAAGACTTTGGTTGGGTGGATTGGATAGCAATAGTAGATCTTTCCTTCAAGGACCTGGTTGAAAAAAATAAGGGAAAAGCCTCAGACTTTGGCACTCTTTGCTATCTCAGCTTGGGCAATTTGGCACCATAGAAACAAGTCTCAATTGCAGGAATACTTGATGCCGCTGGACAGAATTGCTACTCACGATAAAGACTATATCCGAAATTTGAAGAGCCTGGAATATAGCCACCCACAGACACAGAGCAGAGTTAGCAAAAAATGGAATCCTCCACCACTAAATTCATACAAAACCAACTTTGATGTGGCTATGCTCAATGAGTCAAGTGAAGCGGGGATCTGTGTTTTTATCAGAAATTGTAAGGGAGAAATCATGGTGGCACTTTTAGAAAAAATTCAAAAACCACAATCTATTGTGGCCTTAAAGATGCTAGTTGCCAGAAGGGCAGCCCTCTTTGCCCGTGAATGCGGTATTCAACAATCCTCATTTGAGGAAGATTCTGAGTTTGTGATAAATTCTTTAAGACATGGAGAGTTGTTGCATTCCTCTATTGGTTATCTTTTAAAAGACACAATGTATTATGTAAGCTCTCTTTAGAGCTTTTCCTTCCCTCATATGGGTAGACAAAGCAACTCCGTTGCCCATGCCTTAGCCCAAAAAGCAAGGCTTTCTTTTCCTATTGTAGTCTGGATGGACTTTGTTCCTCCAGACAAAAACTCTTTTGTTATGTTGGATATTTCATCCATTGAGTAATAAAGTTTGCACGTGTAGGGGGACAAATTGATCCGCGGCCCAAGAATGACCTAGACTATGGCCCAATAAGCCCACTACAATAGATTTGTTAGAGAATGAGTTGGATATTGATTGCTTAACAAGTTAACGTTAATCACAATGAGAAAAGACGCCAATGAGATGACATAGACCACAAATTATGAAGAAAAAAGGATCCTCGATCAGGCCCGAGGAATGTCTGTTTTATACATACGTATTTCTTACTTCTTTGAACAAATATTTTAGTTCTTCATTACAAAGCTCTTTTTTCTCTCCTTTTTCCTCTTTTTTCGGGACCCCTCCCATAAGGATCTTCATTTTTATTTTATATTTACACATAGATTATCTTAGTCTTACACTTGGAGGGTTGAGATCGCATCCCAAGACTTTTGTCTCATCTGGAATGTACTTGTAAGCTTCTGCAGTGCAATATGAGCTGTGCCACCATTGTTCATGGCCACTTCCTCATTAATGCGGCTAGAGAAGTAGTTGTCTTGCATTTAATATGGAGGGAATAGCTTTTACACCCTTCTCCTTTCATCCCCCTCGTAACTCGTGCTGACTCTACTTTCTTCCTTTTGTGATATTTTAACTTCACGCGCTTCTCATGGTTACTGCTCGTCCCCAAGGTCAGTTAGTGCTCGTCTTGTGGTTAACCAATGCTCGTTCTCGAGGTCCAAGATGTGTCCTCGGAAATAATCTTGGCAGTTCATTTAAATAGGATTAGGGATCCTTATCCACACAATAACCCCCCAAAACCTCATTTTTCACTCTTAACCAGGAAAGATGAGGTTTTGGTCAGTAAAGTCATTGACAAGGGTACACTCGTAAATAAGTCCCCTCCACGAACATGTCTTTTCAACTGACTGCGAGACGCTCCTGACACTTCGGAATCCCCAACTTCGCAATAAATGCAACCAACGGCCCGCAATATCCCACGTTCTATGGTGAGATCCTGATCGAACGGCTCAGAATTTACCAATGGAAGGAGCGGGAAGATTACCGCTCCCTCTTTTCCCAGCCTTTATATAGAGAGAGATGTAAAACTCCTCTCACTATTTTGTCTCCCTAGAACACGCTCCTTTCACCTGATAACTTTGCCTGAGGAGCTTTTTCTTCCCTAGACTCATAAGTGTGTACTTTTGTTAACCAGAGTTCTTCCCTTACTCTAGTTGATTTTTTCTTTTTCCCAAATGGGTAGATTTTTTAGTTTGGTTGAGACTCCTCAAAACCAAGAGGAGTTTAGGAAATATTATGGGATTCCCAACAATGTGTCCATATGACACTACAACTATGGTAAATGGCATGAGAGGAGGCCTACTGGTGCAGTTGTAATTCCTATGATTGCCTTCATTGAAGGAGGTATGAGGATTCCTTTGGGTAGAGTTACTAGGGATTTTTTAAATCTTCTTAGATTGTGTCCCACCTAATGTGATCCCATGTTTAGAATATTAGGTAGTGTGGATGTCCTAAACAAAAAATTGGGTATACAACTTACCCATCACGACGTGAATTGGTTCTATAGTTGTCAAAAAGGTGTCAATGGGGGAGGGGGGTTACTACCTAAAAACTAGGGTTCCTGTCGTTAGACTTATCTCTTTTCTTCCTGAGACGGACAAAGGCGTGGACGATGACTTTCTCATCATTTCGGGGGAGTAGTAGATGGACTCCATTGCCTTACCAAGGACGGAACCCCAAGTGAGATGGCTTAGGGAAACTTAATAAAAATTAGTGTCAGCTTAGGAAGCTATAAACTACCTTTTTAAGTGCCATTTCACCATTTTACCTTTCCATGTGTTTATTTGTCTTTCACTTGTTCAGATCTAGGCTTGTCCGAGCTATAAACTAATCTTAGCTCTTAATTTTTTCTTTTCAGAGAAAAAAGCACTGCCAAAAGACGAAGTCTAGTGAACTTCGAATTACTGAACTGAGTCCTAAGATCTGAAATTTTCTTGCACAAGGACAGCTAGCTTTGTGCAGTCCACGTGATCCTAGGCTTCACCCCCATATCCAACTACTTCCAAACATCCAAGCACGTGATTAAGGCCTGAGACTCTCGCCTCGCTCTGGTTGATGTGGCCATTGAAGGTTTTATAGGCAAACCTCCTCCAGAGGGAGCACAGATAGTTGAGCTCTCTACCTTCAAAGATCCTGATCTCGTAGAACTTCTTGTTCTTGAGAATCCTCAACCTATCATAGAAGAGATCACCTCCTCAGATGAACGAGAAGAGATAGAATTAGAAGACATCGTCTTGGAGGAAGACACTAAAAATCCTGTTCGAGACGAGGATTTTGAAATCTTCTACCACACACACGCATCGAGGAGGAGGCATTCAACCCCCAGCTAACTACAACTCTAGTTAGTGAGGACTAAGAGGATACTAAAGTACCAAAAGGCATGGCAATAGAGAAAAGGCTACCAAACTTACTTTCTCTACTTGAATCCTATATTGGAACCACAGTTCTCGAGGTTTTAGTTATTCCCAAGCCTTCAACTCCAATTATTCATGCCCTTGTCCAGATAGAGCCAGCCGATAAAAAGCAAAAGAAGGACAGAAGAGGGGGTAAGGGAGTTGTAGAAGAGGGAAAAGTTCAGGAGGAAACTCCTTAAGAGCCCACTAAGGTGGTCAAAGTGACCCATGCTGAACAAAGAAAAGGTGTGGAACGCTTAAGCACTTCCATTGAGCGCAAGTCTAAGGTTCCAATCTGGAACCCTACCTTTGATTTGGACGACTTGCCTCTTTGGGAGGATTCTTCCATCAACGACTTTGATGGTGGAAGAGCAAGCTACATAGCCAATACCATTGAACAAGCCTTTCTTCTTCTAAGGGACATGGACGAGCTTCGAAACTTAAAGAAGCACGAGCTTTTCTTGTCCATGAAGAGGGACTTAGCCTTGGTAAAGTTTCCCTACCCTCATTATATATATATATATATATATTATTTTCTACCTTTAAAATCCTTTCTTTGCATACTTTTTCATTGACTTTTATGCTAATTATCCACCTATAGGCTACCCAAGCTACACATGTAGCGGAGGAGTGGGTTGACCAAGCATTCAGGGACGTGAAGGAGGAGGAATTTAAATGCTTGGCTGCGTAAAAATCTCAAGCTATGACAAATAAAAAGCTAAAAGAGACCCTTCTTAAGCTGGTGGAGTGTGATAAGGCCAGGAAGTCTGCCAAGGCTTCTATTGAAAACTCAAAAAGGCAAGCTCAGGAGCAGCTTGTGCAGTTGAGGGAAGCTGAGAGTTAACTCTCTATCACTCGGACAACCATCATTAAGCTAAAAAGGGAACTTGTCAAGAAGGACAAGGAGATGGAAAGGGTTGAGCAAACTGCATATGACCAGGGGCAAAAAGAGACTGAGGCCCACCTAAAATCCCAATTCCTCGTCGTGTGCCACAGCTTTTGCCTCCAGACTTGGATTGAGGCTTTGAACGTTGCTGGAGTAGACCCCAACTCCAAGTTGAGGAATCCTGAGAAGGTCTTTTACCCTCCAGCTATCAGAGCTCATCTTGTCAACCAGCCTTTTGTTAGCACCTTTGCCTCAGCTCTTGGAGGTTCCACTGAGAACCCTCAAGCCAAGTCCAACATTGCTGCTCCCGCCCAAACCAAGTCTACCAAACAGCAATCCAAAACCACTGCTCCTGCTAAGGCCAAATCTATTGAGTTGTAGCCCCTTACCACTGCACTTGCAAAGCCCAAGCAGATCGAGCTGGCCATTTCCAAGCCTATTACTGCTACTACCTAGAGCACTGAGGTGGGAACCAAGGCACCTCTAACAGCAAAAGATCTCTTCAAAAGAACCCCACCAACCACAGTGGCTCTTCCTGCCCCAACTTCAGCTGCAGAAGTGCAACCTAGTACAGGGCCAGAGGCACAAAAGACTTCCCAAGCTTAAAGAATGTGCAGTGGATTCCCATGCTATTTTGTTATTTTTATAGTTGTTTGTTCGTTATATTTCTTTTTTCATTTTTTAAACAGAAGGCATTTTGTTCTTACTTCCCTTCCCTGTCCTATGTATCTTTTGAAGCTTGGATTAATGGGAAACTCTTATTGGTTTTTGTCATTTCATCCCTGTACTTACGTTTTTATAATCTCAAGCTCTGTTATCATATTCTCGTATAAAGAAATGCTTACACTAAGTGTTAATTTCCCGAGGTAAGTCACCCAAGAAACAGAACATAACCAGGGTTATATTGAATATCACAAACATAATCCAAGTATTAATTTTCCTAAGGCAAGTGATTGAAGGAACTTAACTTTGTAAAGGCATAGTTTAATACATAAAAACAAACTAAGCATTAACTTACCTAAGGCAGGCATTCCACGAAGTTGAATCCAAATAAGTTGTTACTTAACATAAAAATGATCTTAGTGTTAATTTACCCAAGGCAGATAACTCAAGGAGTTGAATCTAACGAAGGTTCTGTTTAACATAGAAAATGACCTTAGTGTTAGTTTACCCAAGGTAGATAACCCAAGGGGTTAAATCTAACCAAGGTTCTGTTTAACATCAAAAATGACTTTAGTGTTAATTTACCTAAGGCAAATAAACCATGGAGTTGAATCTAACCAAAGTTTTGTTTATCCCATGGAGAGCATTAATTTACCCAAGGCAGATAACCCATGGAGAGCATTAATTTACCCAAGGTATGTAGGCCAGAATCAAACATGACCAAGGTTTCGTTTAATACTTAAACGAATAATGGAGAGCATTAATTTACCCATGAAATGTGGTTCAAGGAACCAAACATGACCAAGGTTCTGTTTAATACTTAAATGAATAATGGAGAGCATTAATTTACCCAAGGTATGTGGTTTGAGGAACCAACACGACCAAGGTTATATTTAATACTTAAATGAATAATGGAAAGCATTAATTTACCCAAGGTATGTGGTTCGAGGAACCAAACAAGACCACGGTTTTGTTTAATACTTAAACGAATAATGGAAAGCATTAATTTACCTAAGGTATGTGGTCCGAGGAACCAAACATGATCGAGGTTCTGTTTAATACTTAAACGAATAATGGAGAGCATTAATATACAATTATTGAAATGGAAGCTGGCATAACTGCCTCTCATTAATAGTAGTACTTTTACAGGTTATTTACATTCCATGGATGTGGTACAACATTTTTGTAAGGTTGAATGTATTCAACTTGTAAAGTTGTGATTTACAACTATTTTGTGTTGGCTTTAATTCCATGCCAAATTTGATTGTAATTATGTTCAATCTTTTGTGCCCTGTATTTTGTGTGGGATTTTATTGTAAGAGTTGTGTGTGTGAGAGACAGTGTGAATACTTAAGGCAAATTGAAGACCAAAGAAGTTTTCACGGGTAGCTCATGAGTAGTCTTCCCACGAAGTGAAGCATGTGCTCAGCACATGACTGGAATGCGAAGAGTCATGACAGATGGTAACAGCTAGTTTTCACGAGTGTCTCGTGGGTAATGCCTTCCCGCGAGATACCCGCAAAACATTTTGTTTTGCTATTTTGTCATATCTGCTCCACTACATTCTCACCCACACTATATATACCATCATTACTCACATATTGAAATGTGTGCTTTTCAGAGAGAAAACCCTAGCCATAAAACCTTTGAGAGTTAAAGATTATCATACTCACAATTTTCTACACAATCTATTGTGGTTTTCCTCAACTCCTACCTCTCTATTTCTCCTACCTCTCTATTTCTAAATCCTTGAGAGGTTGATAGCCCAAACACTTACCACACCCATCTTGAGTGTAAAGTGAGGTTTTGGTGCTGCTGGGAAGCATTGGAAGAAGCTATTTGTTTGGTGGATACAATCGGACAGAATTGCGTGATCCGAAGAGCTAGAAAAGACAAGGCTTGGTGAAGTCAGTTTGTAGCAGGAGCTTTGAGGGCTTGAGTACATGGGGTAGACTTGGATTGGAGGGTCTTTTGTTATTCGTGTACTCCAACTTATTCTCTAGTGGATCAATTTATAGCTTGGAGGGTGGCGGAGAGGTTTTTCATCGAGTACTTTAGTTTCCTCTTCGATAACACATCGGTATGTTATCTTGTGTTTGCATTCTTCTTCCCTACTCTTTTAGCTTTCATTTTACTGCTATGATTTGATGAATATGGCTTAGAGTAGTTTTATTATTTGTTCACTCGCATTTACTTTATTCCGCACTTAGTTTAAGTTAGAGTAAAATCAACCGAACTGTAAGTTTTAATTTGGGGGTCTAAACAGCTCTTGTGTTTTCACACAATTTCAAACTCTCAATTGGTAACAGAGTGGGTACACTTGCTGTGGTTTCATTACCTAAGTGTGATCCTAGTCCCTTTTTGAGATGGATCGATCTCAATCGCTCAATGCTCCTCTATACTTTGATGGGAGCAATTATACATTTTGGAAAGTTCGTATGAGGGCATTCCTTTGTTCTATCGATGATAGTGTTTGGGATGCTGTCAAGATAGGATGGACTAGGCTGAAGGCCGCCAAATCCGAATGGGATAAGGCAGCACTTGCGGCAGCTAATGCTAATAGCAAGGCTTTAAATGCTATTTTCTGTGGTGTTTCTCCTAACAAATTTCACAGGGTCTCTCATGTCATAATTGCAAAGGAGGCATGGAAAATCTTGGAGACGACCTACGAAGGCACCAAGAAGGTGAAGGACACCAAGTTACAAATGCTTACCACACGCTTCAAGGAGCTGAAGATGAGTGAAGATGAGTCATTTGACTCATTTTATGGGAAGCTAAATGAAGTGGTGATTGGGAAATTTAACATGGGAGAAAAGACGGAGGACTCCAAGATTGTGAGGAAGATTCTACAATCATTACCGGAGAGTTTCCATGCAAAGTTTATTGCCATCGAAGAGAGCAAAGACCTTGATGAGATTAAAATTCAAGAACTCATCGGTTTTCTTCAAACCTATGAGCTATCTTTACTATCTCAAAGGAAGAGTAAATCTCTTGCTCTCAAGATAATCAATGAGAGATTAGATGCTCAAGACTCCTCGGATGAGGATGAGGTTGAAAAGGATGTGGCATACCTTGCCAAGAACTTTTGTAAGTTCCTAAAGTTCAAGTGAGATGGAAAGTCTTTTGAGAAGGGCAAATTCTCATAGTTCAAGAAGGACAAGAAAGATTTCAGAAGAAGGATTCAAGAGATTCTTTACCATCTGAAATGGTCACGTGCTTTGAGTGCAAAGGACGGGCATGTAAAGAAAGAATGGCCCACATATTTGAAAACAAAGGGTAAAGTCTTTGCAACTACCCTTAGTGACTTAGATGGTTCAAATTTTGACTCGAAAGAAAGCTGTGACAGAGAAGGAAATTACTTCGCATTTATGACCATTGCACTCGTGGACTCCTCAGAATATTTGAATGCACTAGTGGAGGAGCTCAGTGAGCACACCGAAGTGGAATCAATGGGAGTTGAGGAGGAATCTGATGATGAAGGCGAAGAATGTGTCTATGAAGGAACAGACGGATTGCAGGAAACTTATAACTCTCTTCTAGAGAAGTTCGGAGAATATGCTAGAGTGGCTAAAGTAGCCATCAAGAAAATGAAGAGAGCTGAGTAAGACTACAAGAGCATACTCATGAGGTACAAAGAAACGAAGTGTGAAGTTGAGGCGCTGAATGGAGAACTAACTGAAGCCTGCTATAAGATCAAGTTTCTGGAGCTTGAAGTGATTTAAGCTAATGCCAAAGTGGAGCGAGTTGCTTCCAAGAAGCTTGACGGAGTGCTTGCACATCAAAAGCCTTTTTCAGACAAAAAGTAGCTTAGGATATTTCGGAGCGAGTAGTTCAAGTGTCAATGTGTCCAAGGAAATGAAATTTGTTATAGCTAAGGAACCAATGGTAGAAACTCCAAGTATTAAGAATGTAAAAGTGGAAAAGAAGCCAAATAGAACTGCTCAAAAGGTTTTAACAAAACCTCAAAATCCATTTGTGGCCAAACCTAAAGCTAAAGGGAAGTCACTCCCGAAGTCTTAAAGAGGTCCTTAAGTTCAACACTTCTGCCACCATTGGGGAGTTCGAGGACACACAAGACCTAACTGCTATAAACTTCATGCATTGAAGAAAGTGAATTCTCAAAAGGCTTAGAGGACAAGGAAAGGGGAATTGGAATGCCAAGCAATCAAGAGGGAGAGAAGTTGATTTAGGTTTTGGTGATGTGATAAAGATAATAGACACCATCACCTCCTATTTGGCAAGCTTCAGCCAAAGGTTTGAGAATCACAGCTCTAGTACCTAATCCTCTAGGGATATCACCCCAAATGTACGTGCCGTGTGGGTGAAGAAGGGTACACATGCATAAGCATTAGACCATGTCCATGTATCAATTCTTCCTATATGGTGTGACATTGATTTGGTTGTTTGCTTATGTTTCTCATTTTAGCATGTTTCTTTCCAAGTTTGTTTTATACTTGTTATTTTTGTTGATCTTACTTTACATGTTCTATTTTTAAGTGAGTTGAAAAATTCAAAAACCCATAAAAATTGAAAAATCTCTAAAAAGTTTGATCACTTGTGTTGTGTATATCATATGTGAGTTTGGCCTAGTACCTTCGTACTAATGGCGTAATGCATTTATGAGCTTAGCTTGTTATGTATGCTTATTTATCTTAGTGCTTACGAAGTAGTTTAGAGATGACCGATTTATTTGGTTGATGTAATGGGCTTATTGCAGGATTTGAAAAGCTAAAGAAGATACGGTTAAGCTTAACCTTATTGGAACAAGAAGCTTAGAGGGCTTAGGTGCATAGGGTAGATTAGTCTTGGAGGGTCTATTGCTATTCATGTATCCTAACTTTATTCTTTAGTGGACCATTCTATTGCTTGGAAGGTAGCAGAGAGGTTTTTTGCAGAATTCTTTAGTTTTCTCGTCGATAACACGTGTCGGTGTTATCTTTGTGTTTGCATCTCTCTAACCCTTACTCTTTACCTTTTATTGCTGCTGTGTTATGATTAATTATGGTTTAGAGTAGTTTGTTTATTTGGGTATTGCTTGTACTTATTATTCTGCACATATATTGTTTGAGTATAAGCTTCTGTTGGTTATTTTGAAATTGGGGGTCTAAACATTCACTAGTTTTTTATACACCATGTGAACTTTCAATTTTCATCTAGATCCTCCAAAAATTAGGCACCTATCCTAGCCATTGAAGTGATGCGATATGACCCTTCCTAATTGGGCCCTAACATTCCCCATGATGGATTCTTTGTAATACCTACTACCTTTCTTCGCACTAGATCTCCTGGGGCTAATGGCCTTGCTCTCACATTGGTATCATACCCCTATTTGAGCTTCTATTGATAATACGCCATTTGAACCATGGCTGCCTCTTTTCGTTCTTCAACCAAGTCTAGGCTTGTTTCCAACAACTGATCGTTACTATCTGGGGTGAATAAGCTCGTTATTAGTGTTGGGAACCCAGACTCTAGGGGGATCACAGCTTCGGATCCATAGGTTATTGAGAAGGGTGTTTCCACTATTAACCGACAAAGAGTAGTCTGGTACGTCCAAAGTACGTGCGGTAGCTCCTCTACTCATCTACCTTTTGCATCATCTAATCTCTTCTTAAGCCCATTTACTATAACTTTGTTAACTGCTTCGGCTTGCCTATTCCCTCGTGGATAGGCTGGAGTTGAATATCTGTTTCTAATGCCTATCTCAGAGCAATATCTCCTGAATGTTTTACTATCAAACTAAAGCCCATTGTTTGAGATGAGGGTGTGAGGAATCCCAAACTGAGTAACAATATTCTTCCAAATGAATTTTTTTGCATCTATATCCCTGATGTTGGATAATGGCTTGGCCTTCATCCACTTTTTGAAGTAATCAGTTCTAACCAGGAGCCATCTTCAATTTCCTACAGTTTTGGGAAATGTCCCTACAATATCTAAACCCCACTGAGCAAATGGCCATGGACTAGACAAAGGATTGAGTACCCCCTAGTTGATGGATATTTAGAGCAAACCTTTGGTATTGGTCACACTTTTTAACGTACTCCTGTGCTTCTTTCTGCATACTTGGCTGCCAATACCCTTGAGTAAGAGCCCTATGTGATAACAACCTGCCCCCTATATGTCTCCCACATATTCCCCAATGCAACTCTTCTAAAAGTGGTTCCACTGCTTCAGGATGAACACAAAGTAGGTATGGTCTAGAGAAAGAATGCTTATACAGCTTTTACTCCTCAGACAACCAAAATTGAGGAGCTTTCCTTTGTATCTTCTCCCCTTCTCTTTTCTCATTGGGCAGGGCTCCCTTCCTGAGGAAAAGAACAAGAGGATCCAGCCAACTAGGTCTAACCTTGATTTGGTGAACTTGAACTTTACCCTTTTTCTCTTTGGTAGGCTTATGTAAGACCTCAACAAGTATAACTCGAGGTAGGTCTTGTCCAAAAGAGGTTGCTAGAGTTGCTAAGGAATCAGCACAAGTGTTACCACTCCTTGGGATTTGTTGTATAGTGAAAAGTTTAAAGCTTGATTACAAACACCGAGCTTGATTCAAATAATCTTGCATTCTCAAGTCCCTAACTTCTAGTTCTCCCTTTACTTATCCTACAATCAACCTTGAATCTGAGAACACTTCAACTTCCTTTCTCCCATTTTCTGAACCATAGCAACCCCTATTAGTAAAGCCTCATACTCAGCCTCATTGTTCATGGTTGAGAAGCCCAATCTTAAAGATTTCTTAATGGTGATCTTGTCTGGGTATACTATGACCAATCCAACCCTTGGTCCTCTTTAATTTGTTGCACTGTCTACATAAAGTTTCCAGGGTATGGGCCTTTGTTGAGAAATTGTATGAACTTGCTTCCTTCCTGAAATACAGTCCTTGTTTTCTGCCTCTGCTGGAGGCTCAACAAACTCGGCCACCAAATCTGCAAGGACTAGCCCTTTAATAGAGGTTTGAGGCATGTACTTTATGTCAAATGCTCCCAAGATTGTCCCCTACTTGGCAATTATCCCTGTATAGTCAGCCTTTCAAAGCGATGACTGTAAAGGGAGTTGAGTTAAAACTACTACTGTATGAGCTTGAAAATAATGGGGAAGCTTTCACATAGCATGCACCACTACTAGAATGTCTTTTTCTAAGGGGAGATAACAGACTTTTGCCTCGTGCAATGATTTGCTTATAAAATAGACTAGCCAATGTATTCCATTCTTTACCCTTACCAATACTAGACTAACTGCATGAGATGCCACGACAATGTAGGCAAAAAAGACTTCTTTCTCCTTTGGTTGAGACATAATGGGTGGTCGAGAAAGGTAGTCTTTCAATTGCTGAAAAGCTATGGCACACTCTTCATTCCACTCAAACCCTTTTCACTTATGCAGGAGTTGGAAAAATGACCTACATTTATTTGTGGACTGAGAAATAAATCTGTTCAAGGCTGCAGTCATTCCTGTCAAATTTTTGACCTCCTTAGGATTTCAAGGAGGCTGTAAGTTATTGATTGCCTTAATTAGATTAGGATTAACCTCAATCCCCTGGTGGGTAACCATATAACCCAAAAACTTGCCTGAACTGATGCCGAAGGAGCATTTAGAGGCATTCAGGAGCAACTTATGCGTACTTAGCACTTCAAAGACACTTCCAAGGTCATTCACATGCTCGGTCTCTAATTTACTTTTCACCACCATGTCATCAATATAGACTTCAATATTCTAGCCAAGTTACGGTTCAAACATCCTTGTCATCATTCTCTAGTAAGTAGACTTAGCATTCTTCAATCCAACTGGCATCATTCTGTAATGATAATTCCTCGTGGGCGTTACAAAAGTAGTCTTCTCTTGGTAAGCCAAAGCTAATGGTATTTGGTGGTACCCCTAAAAAGTGTCCAGAAAGCTCATTCGAGGATGACTAACTATCGCATCCACCAACTGGTCTATCCGAGGTATCAGGAAAAGGTCCTTGGGGCAAGCTTTTTTTAGATCCATGAAATCTACACACACTCGCCATTTGCCACTCTTCTTTTTTAATACCACGGTATTGGCCAACCACTCTGGGTAAAAAACCTCTTTTATTGCCCCTGCACGCTTAAGTTTCACCACCTCTTCTTTAACAGCCTTGGAATGCTCTTTAAAGCAACACCGAGGTGGTTGTTTCTTGGGGATGACAATTGGATTAACATTCAGACGATGACAAATGAAATCTGGATCCACCCTCGGAGCTTCATAAGCACTCTAAGTAAACACATCAACATTCTTTCTAAGGAAGGCAACCAACTCTTCCTTCTCTTGTGGAGACAATTGAACTCCCACCGGAAAATACTTATCATCATCACTTTCTATTATAACCTTTTCCATCTCCTCGCATCTCGCCCCCTCAGCTGTAGCCTCCAAGGACATCCTCATTTCCTTTGGTTGCTACAAGGCCCTTTCTGTAGTGGCCGAGGATTCACCCTCAGATTGATGTCTAATTGCTGCCACCATGCATTGCGTAGCCATATCCTAACCTCCTACCAATTCCTCGACTTGATCCTCTGAAGGATACTTCACCTTTAAGTGCAAAGTTCAAGAAACAGCACCTATGGCATGAAGCCAAGGCCTTCCATGATAGCAGTATAGGGGGAATATACATTCACCAAAATGAAATCTACCTCAACCACCTCAGACCTTGCTTGGACAAGCAATCTGATCTGATCCCTTGGGATAACTGTTTTACCATCAAATCCTACCAAAGGGGAGGTATAGCTAGCCAAATCCTCGGGCTTTAACCCATGCCCCTTATATAGATTAGGGTACATGATCTCAGCCCTGCTACCCTGTTCCACCAAGACCCTCTTCACATCATACCCCCTATATGAAGGGTAACCACTAAGGCATCATCATGCGGTTGAAAAGTTCTAACCTTATCCTCATTAGAGAAACTTAGAGCTGGTCGGACCTCCATCTTCACAAGTTTAGAATCAGGGGTCAAATCATTAGCATGCGGTCTCACTATAGACATAACCCTTGATGGACATGAACTTGTCTGACCTGGGGTAGCAAGAATAACACTGATTGTTCCTAGGGGTGGTCTTGAGGAGGCATCCTTCTGGTATGCTAACCCAACTTGATTCCCTTGCCTAGTAGGTTGATACAAGAATTGATTCAATTTCCCTACCTTGACTAACTGCTCAAGGTAGTCACGTAGGGTCCTACAATCTTTTGTAGTATGTCCTCGGTCCTGGGTCCTGGTGGTATTGGCAATAAAGACTTTGGTTTTGCTTCATGGGATCTCCTCCCATCTTATTTGGCCACTTGAAGTATGGCTCATTCTTTATCTTCCTCAGGATTTGATGTACAGGCTCCCTGAACACAGTGTTAACCACCTGGGCAGTAGTAGGACCTGCATGCCTAGCAAAATCTCTTCTAGGCTGATTATTGTTGTACCTTTTTGACCTAAAATCTCTTGGTCTTGGGGAACTACCTTTGCTTTCCCCTTTCCTTGCTGCTATCGTCCTCTACTCACTTATATTCATCAATCCGATCCATTAACTATCGTATACTTCCGACAGGCTTCCTAGTTAAGGACTTCCTCAAATCATGCTCAGTGGGCAAGACGACCTTAAACATCCTTATGGTGACATCTTCAAAATTTTTGTCTATCTCATTAAACATTTCTCAGTACCTATTCGGGTAAGTTCTTAGAGTTTCACCCTCTCTCATAGTCATAGATAGCAAAGAGTCCAGGGGACAAGGAACACTACTACAAGTGACAAATCGGGCTCCAAAGGCCCTAGTAAGCTCTGAAAGGAGTTGATTGACCTTTCCTCCAAATTGTCGAACCACTTCATCGTGACTGGCCCCAAGCTAGAAGGGAACACCTTGCACAACAAGGCTTTATTCCTCAAGTGTACAACCATTCTTTGGTTGAAATGACTAACATGCTCTACCAGGTCTGTTCTACCATTATACATGGTGAATGTGGGCTGTGTGAACCACCAAGGAAGGTTTGCCCTATCAATCCTCCTAGTAAATGGAGACTTTGAGATTTGGCGCAAAGCCCTACTCATAGCATCATTCCCTAAGCCTTTATAGGTCGAGCTCTTGCTCCTTTGCCTATGATGGCGCTCTTCCTTGTAGGAGAAAGATTCACTAAGGGGAGTCCTTGATCGGGCTTTGTAACTGTCATCATCATCAGATGGAGATTTTGTGCTTGATGGTGACCCTCCCCTTTGTTTCCGACGTAACTTCCTACGTAAATGATCTATCTCCCTTTGCATGTTCTTGGTATCCTCCCCATGTGACACATGACTCCTATTGGTATGAGTTGTGTGAACACTAACCTCACGATCTCTTCTTCATTCAAGATTCATAAAATGATCTTGATGTTGTGACCCCACTGACTCCTCTGAACCAACCATGACTAAATTAACTTAGGTATGCTCAATATTTCCCATAGACGACGCCAATTGTAGGGGGGCGAATTGATCCGTGGCCCAAGATTGACCTAGACTATGGCCCAATAAGCCCACTACAATAGATTTGTTAGAGAATGAGTTGGATATTGATCACTTAACAAGTTAACGTTAATCACAATGAGAAAAGACGCCAATGAGATGACTTAGACATCAAATTATGAAGAAAAAAAGATCCTTGGTCAGGCCCGAGGAATGTCTATTTTATATATACGTATTTCTTACTTCTTTGAACAAATATTTCAATTCTTCGTTACAAAGCTCATTTTTTTTTTTAATCCCCTCCCATAAGGATCTTCATTTTTCTTTTATATTTACACATAGATTATCTTAGTCTTGCACCTGGAGGGCTGAGATTGCATTTCTAGGACTTTTGTCTCATTCGGAATGTACTAATAAGCTTCTGCAGTGCAATCTGAGCTGTACCACCACTGTTCTTGGTCATTTCCTCATTAATGCAGCCAGAGGAGTAGTTGTCTTGCATTTAATGTGGAAGGGATAACTTCTACACCCTTCTCCTTTCATCCCCCTCGTAATTCATGCTGAGTCTACTTTTTTCCCTTTGTGATATTTTAACTTCACGTGCTTCTCATGGTTACTACTTGTCCCCAAGGTCAGCTAGTGCTCGTCTTGGCAGTCCATTTAAATGGGATTAGGGATCCTCATCCACACAATATGTATTTCTTCTAAAAAAAAAAGTTAATGTTATCATCATTTTCATCATTTTGAAAACTTATTTCTTTACTGAAATTCTTCATCGCCATCAACATTTACTACATCTTCTTGTTCTTTTATTTTAAATCTTTAAAAAAAAATATTTCTTCTTGACATTCTAGTATCTTAGACTTATAACAATAATAACCATATATATATATATATATATTTTAAGTTAATACCTTATTCATAGTATGGAAAAAAGAAATTTGTAAGTATGAAAATGAAGTGCAAGTACAAGTGTGTAGTCCAAATTTTGTAGGAGAAAGAGAAAATAATTTTGGACATATTATTTTATTAGGTTAAATAAGTAACCTAATAATTTTATGTTAAAAAAAAGTATAACAACTTATTATATTTAATTAAAAGTACAAAAGTTAACCCAAAAAACTCATTTTGAAGCATTTGTCTATATATTGTACGATATAATTCATATAATACACACACTTTATCATATGATATTGTTAACTATACACACACACACACACAGTTGTCAAAATGTGAATCGTATCATGAATCTATTTTTGATTTTTTCGTATTGTGTATTGTAAGATACATAAACACTTATTAAAATTTATAAAAAAAAAATATAGATATACACATATATAAGGTATATTCATTATAAATTTTGAATATATTCAGCTAATGACTAATTTATTCATCACTTATATAATAATATTTAACAAGTTAACAAAATAAATTAAACTAGCACGTGTTTATAACATACGCATTCAAATTGTTTAAATTCAAAAGTGATAATATATTACAAATGACCCAAAAATTAATTTATTTTCATCATATTGACTAATCAACCCCATCTAAGTCAATGCTATCATCACGTTTATCATTTTGCAAATTTATTTCTTCATTAAAATTTTCTTTATCGTCATTAATATTTACTATCTCCTCTTGTTCAATTATTATCTTATTCATAGTATATAAAATAAATTTGTAAATATTAAAGTGAGGTGTAAGTGTGTACTGTGTAGTCCAAATTTTGTAGAAGAAAGAGAGGGGGGAAAAAAACTTATAAATATGTTGTTTTATTAGGTTAAATTAAGTAACCTAATAATTTTGTGTTTAAAATAAGTCTAACAACTTGTTAGATTCAAATAAAATTATAATTTTTAACAAAAATCTCATTTTAAAGCATTTGTCTATATATCGTATGATACGTATGATTTTACGATACGATACAATTTATACAATACACACTATATTGTTCGATTCATGAGTACTTATGATACGCCGATATAATTCGAAACTTTTTACACGCGATACGATACGTACCGTACGATACTGACAACTATGCATGCATGTATGTATATGTGTGTGTGTGTGTGTGTGGGGCTAGCAAAAATAGACAGCTAATAAACCTGGTGGATGTTGACGTGTTATTTTTGCACACACAATAAATTTTTAGAGGTGGAATGCAAGGCCAACCTTTAGTGTACCCAACTACCATATAGCTAATAGTAAACATATCAACTCGTAGTATGAAGTGAGCACACTAAAAAAAACGTAGGCCCTTTATTAGCTAAGTGTTCATCCTCGGGTTCAGTCCGAGGAAGGGTTTTACAGTTGGTCAATGTATCTCTCGTTCTCTCTCTCACTTGTTTTACTTTTGCTCACCCTTTTCCTCCCTTGATCCAGATGTTTCTTGGCTCTATATAGTTAGCCAAAATGCATTTGGACTCTACATTTGGAGGGTTAAGATCACACTTCCTTGATATTTATCCCATCAAGGCCTTACTATTAGGTTTTACACTGAAGTTTTTTTGGTTTCTTTTGATTTCAGTTTATTTGTTTATAATTTTTATAACTCTTGGTTTTTACTTTGTGCTACTATTTAAAGCTGTTGGTACTTTGGTATATATGTTTAAGTTTATATTCAGTATGTTGTATTTGTACCCATGCTTTGTAGCCTAGTACTTGTTGTTAATGTTATGCATTTCTATAAGTACATCACTCTTATGCCCAATGTTGGATTTTATATCCTTGATGCAATTACTTTGAGTTTTTTGTATTGGTTGAGTATTGGACATGCAAATGATACTTTGCATTTAGCTTATTAGCTTGCATGTCCGGATGTTCATTCCTTGTATGAAAGAGCATTGTGGTCACTATTTATAGTGATTGTTTATTTTTGGTCAAGCCATGCTTTATTGCTTTAATCTATATTGCTTGATCGCACTGTGTTTGCTCCATATACATTACAAGTTTTCTGCATACAATGATCATACTGTGTTGTTGTTTTTCAGGAGATACTTGTTTTTATGGTTCAAGAGCTACTCAGATTCTAGAGTTAGGCGTGAGTGAGTTTTGTTTAACTGTTCCCAACTCACATGTTAAGTCTAGAGTTTATTTTAGGGTTTTGTCACGGAATAGCCAAAGGGGGAGATTGTAAGGTTGAATTTAATCAACCATTCTTTTGGCTTTATTCTGTGCCAATTTGCTTGTAATTCATCATTTAGAAACCCTGTATTTAGATGGGAATCAGGTAAGAGTAGTATGTGAGAGAGTGTGTAGAAAAGTTCAAGAGTGTGCACTCAGCAGGGCCTCGTAATTGGATCTTGCGGCTAGCGCGCAGCTGGCAGGTCACCAAATGGGGCACACGTGTGAAGTATGCAGAGGAGCTGAAGAGTCACGCTAGCTAGAACACTACAGGACAAAACTTCCAGTCTGGACATTCTGTTAGCACGCAACTCAGTCAAGTCGCGAGGCCAAGTCGCCGACCACTCTGTTTGGGAAAAACTGACATTTTGCATTCCAAACACACACTATTATAAATACCTTTTATAGCCACGTATTGTAGAGAGCTTCTAGAGTGAATTTTGAGAGAGAAACCTTTGAGAAAAACAAGATTGACTTATCCACAATCTTCATCCTTGATTCTCGAAATTTCTCTACTCTCACCTTCTCCATTGTTATATATTTGAGAGGTACATTAACAAAATCATTATCTCACCATACCCATATCTGTGAGAAGGTTATTTGGGACATGGGAAGTAGTTAGGAAAGACCAATTGATATTGGTTGATGCTATAGGCTATAGCAGAATCCGGTAAGCTAGAGAAGACAAAAGGTTTGGCGTAACCTCATTGGAGCAAGAAGTTTGGAGGGCTTAGATACACTAGATAGATAGGCTTAGAGGCTTAGAGAGTCTTTTGCTGTTCATGTATCTCAGCTTGATTTTCTAGTGGATTATTGACCGCTTAGAGGGCAGTGGAAAGGTTTTACGGCGAGCACTTTGATTTCCTCTTCGATAACACATCGCTATATTATCTTTGTGTTTGCATCTCTCTTCCCTTAATCTTTGCCATTTAATTTCTGCTGTGATTGTGAT